>NC_081176.1:8500278-8647778 GCF_012432095.1 Onychostoma macrolepis | reverse complement strand
AAATTAGGGCAGATAAATTGTCAATGTTTTTTTTTTTTAATGAACTATCCATTTAACCTTCTAAGAAACGTCTTATTTAAACAGTCAAACCCGCATAGCCTACAACATAAGAAAGCAAAGATAAGCAATGTTGATCTCCTACAGTAGACAAAACTTACCTTTTTGCAAGCACTAGAACAGTTTGTTCCTGATGAAATCTGGACAAAACCGATGGTCAAGCACAATACTGTTAACTTTAAAGCTTTAGTATATAGGCTAAATCCTAAATAACGGGTCGTGCACCAACTTGCATTATCTTCCAAACCCACTGAAGAAAGAAATACGCCACACTTTTGCAAATATCCCTAAATATGCCGATTAGATCGCATAAACACGCTTTCTGTCACGATGGGAATGAGCGTGCAGTCCGTGTGAACGCGCTTGCAACAACACCAAAAAATGCAGTGATTACGTGTTCTTGTTTCCTCCAGGGTTTTTTTCCCTATTTTTGTGCATCTCCCTGGATGCCTTTAAAAATTTACCAGACTAACATGCAAATCAGTTTTGGGCGTGTTAAGGCGTTTACGGTTTTGACGGACTCATAAAACGATATGTTTTGGCAGTGCTACTGACTGATTTGAATAATGTAAGCCACAAAACACATTTAATGCACTTGCATGTTACTGTGCAATGCTACAGAATCAACAGAACCAAACATACAGCGCGACCAGTGAAGTCTGATTCCTGAACTAATGACTCTTATGAACCGGTTCTTTTTAAGTGAATCCAAACACACAGCGCGACCGCGTTGCACGATTTTCTTTCCTGCTTTATTTGTATACGCACAATTAATGAAAGAAAGTGCATGTATAACGCATGTATATTCAATAAAGAACATTGCTGTCCGATTCTCAAACGAAAGACTCGGATCTTTTTAGTGAAGGAAACACACTGGAAAACCAGCGTAGTTCAAACCCAAAGCGATTCAAAAACATACCACACGGGTTTACATGTTGTGCTTAAATGAAACCTCTTACAATTGGTTCTACCATGAGCAATAGTCAACATGAAGACCCTGCTGAAAAAACCAATAGAACCCTGCCCAAAACACAATAGAAAATGTAATGGTTTTAATGGGAATTGTATTGGTTTTAATGGAAACTATAATGGTGTCTGCTGGTATGTGATTGATTGTATTGGTGGGATGTTAAATCCTATTGGAAAAATGCCCAAAACACACTACAAAAAGGAATTCTGTAATGGTTTTACGGGAAAAAGCTAATGGTTCATAATGGTATTTTAATGGAAACCATTGGAATTTCTGTGATGGTTTCTAATGGACTTCTATTGGGTTTTTTTTAGCAGTCGAGACATAAAATAGACAAATGTTAATAATTTAGAATTTAGCATTAATGTCGATTAATATATGATGCTGTCATTATACACAGTGCAGTTTCACCCTTTCATTTCTAACTTTCACTGACTACTAACTTCTCCATATTTTAGAGTCAGAAAAAAAAGTGCCCGTTCAATGAACAAATCTGATTATTTACAAAATAAGTGGTGGACATCCTGAAAGTTGCATAAACAAATTCCAGAAGCGATAAATATAGAGCTAAATAAACACTGAAGACTCCGATTTCCTTAGCACTTGATTTATTCAAACAATGCCAAAGCCAGTCTCACAGAGACTACTTTGAATTACACATTAGGCAATAAATAGACCAAACAAGATGTTTATCGACATATTGATACAAAAACAATAACACCTTTAATAGTGCAATATAAACAAATTATTGAAGTTGGGATTCTTGCATTGTGGTTATTAGACAGTCGTTCAGGGACTTTGAGGCTGCGACGTCCCGGATGAAATGTTGTGTGAATCCATTTGCACGGTTCAGTCCAACAAGGAATCTCCATTTCAAGAAAAAAAAAGCATGCATTCATTCGCGCAAGAAATTTGAGTCCATTCGTGTTTATTCCACAGCATCTGTGGACTGAAAACCAGCAGAGCGAGTCCACCAGCAGATGACCAAGATACTGAGGTGCAGTAATCCCACGATGCATTGCGAGTCAGTCCCGGCCCTGAGCGAGAGGTTCTTAGCACCATCCAATGCCCCAGACCCTCAATATAGCGCCCCCTTCAGGACTGGAGAGCGTCTCCACACTAAAGTGCACTCCAACGGCTACACGTCTCTCATCTCTTGAACATATTGCAACAAATACAAACACACATACACACGCACACAAAAATCATGCATATTTTGGACCACGTCGTTTTCGTCAAGTAATCGCTATTCGTCTCGTTATGAGTCCTGAATGGAAATGCTCCGTTTGGGTTTGAGCAAACATGCATGCTTGGCTTTAGCCGCAAATCGGACGTTTAACAATACTACATCCATCTCTTCCTTGCACAATACAATCCTCTTTTTTTTTTTTTTTTTTTTTTCTTTTTTTTTTCCCCATTCGGATTACGAAAAGACCAACATGTTGGACTACTTCATCTCCTTAAAGTATAAAAAGACAAAAGAAATGTTACAAAAACTTGTTAAATACCTGATCTGAACATTTCTTGTGCATAGACTATACATACAATAATACTAAGGGCTGGCTAGCTAGCTTAGCTCTTTTTTATCATTAAACCAAAACCAATAATAATCGCAACCCTTTATACAACATCGTTATTAATAACATTTTTTTTTTTTTGATGGTCATAAAAGTAGTCAAACGAAGACGATGCAATGAGTAAGGGTTGGCTAGCTAGCTTAGCTCTTTTTTATCGTTAAAATGAAACCAGGAATATCACAACCCCTTATACGAAAAATATTGAGGAAGAATGAAACCGAAAGAAGACCAAGATGAAGCTAGCCATCAAAAATAAGGAACTTGGGATGAAAGTTCAACGAAAAATGGATGAAAGTTATTAGTGACATTTTTTGATGGTCAGAAAAAGGCGCTGCAACGAGTTGGATAGCTAGCTCTTTTTATCGTTAAACCAAAACCAGTAATATCGCAACCCTTGTACGAAAAAACTTGAGGAAGAAAGAAACCGAAAGACTGATGAAAAAGACATGGTCATCAAAAATAAGGAACAGGAACAAAATAAAAAGGAGTTCTTCGAGACATTTTTTGATGGTCGTAAATGTGGTCAAACGAAGGCGCTGCAATGAGTAATAACCAATGAAATGCTTTTCCACAGTAGTTGTTTGTTTTTGTTGTCTTTGACAGTCCTCCGAGACAAACCTGTTGTCTTTGGTTGTTTTTGGGTGAGTCACTGCAGCGTCAACACAAACCGAACATCTGCGAGCAAAGACATGCCCGCGTTTCGTCAATACCAGTGTCCCCGTAAACACGTGCCCTTTGGTGGTTTCCTTGGCAAAGACGCATAGAGTTCGGAAGCTGGTGCATGTGCAAATAAAGGTCCTTCCCAGCATTCCCTGCAGCGGCTAGTGGATCTTTAAAAATGGTTTTTGGTGGTTCTTTTCAAAGTTCAGATGGATGAGATCTCTTACGTTTCTTTGTACCTGAAAGAACAAAAAAATAACATGATTTTCTGATACTGCTTTGGGTGTTACACGTGCAAAAATGTGACCCTGGACCACAAAACCAGTCTTAAGTCGCTGGGGTATATTTGTAGCAATAGCCAAAAATACACTGTATGGGTCAAAATTATCAATTTTCTTTTATGCCAAAAATCATTAGGATATTAAGTAAAGATCATGTTCCATGAAGATATTTTGTAAATTTCTTACTTTAAATGTATAAAAACGTCATTTTTGATTAGTAATATAGATTGCCAAGAACTTCATTTGGACAACTTTAAAGGCGACTTTAAAAAATTTCTCAATTTTTTTGCACCCTCAGATTCCAGATTTTCAAATAGTTGTATATCAGCCAAATATTGTCCGATCCTAACAAACCATACATCAATGGAAAGCTTATTTATTCAGCTTTCAGATACTGTATAAATCTCAATTTTGGAAAATTGACACTTAAGACTGGTTTTGTGGTCCAGGGTCACAAATATCAATGTAATATGACAGTATTTACCCGCTTTGTAAGGTGAACTCAGGAAGTGCTCCGAGAGACGTCAGCTGCTCTTCTAAGGCCACGATACGCAGGCCGATATAGCCAGACGACAACAAGAGCAGAAACACCCTGAACGAGACAAGAACACGTCACTTTATACAGCAAAACTCTCTCTTCATACGGTTAAAGGCACGTTTAGTATCAGGGTGTCTCACATCACAATAATAATAAGACACGTTTGCCTGGCAACCACTTATATTTTGACAACTAGAGTCATGCTGAAAGGAATCTCGCCGCTGAGCTCATGATTATTTGTCACTAATACTATGGATGAAGCAATATAGATATTTCAGTCTATACTGACAGGACTGGTAATACTTGTTTATTTAAATGCAAGTTATTTTAAAAGCAAGTTATGTGTATCCATCATTTTGTCATATGAAATGAAATGCACCAATATAACAGAAGTAACCTCCATATATTTTTAGTAACGGCAAGGCTCCAGACCACTGGCTCCTAAAAGCCCGATAAGCAGTTTTATTTTTATTTTTTAACACTAACATTGTTAATCATACTGTCATGTGTTTTTCTCATCTTTATCAGCATTCTAACCCATCTTGTAGATGTCCTGGGAACTAAGGTTCACTAGGGAACTAAATATCTTTTCCAACTATACACAGTCAAAGACTTGTTTATTACATAGAATCTGAGCCAATGTCATGGACCATAATGTCAGCAGCACTAGGCCATGGAGTGCAGTTTGGGCTCCTCCTCTATGCGTCCTATGAATGTTGTCACGTTTCTTGAGTGTTGCCAAGTCTGCGGTTTTTCCATGGAATTGGGATATTTTAACACCGTTGCTCTGGGTTGTTTTTCGTGCCCGCAGGTTGAAACAATGCCAATAAAGTGATATTTAGCCCCTGCAATGCGAATTTTACTGGGGGAACTTCGCCAAAAAAACGTGTATTTTATCCCCCGGAATGTGTTTTTTTTTATTTTTTTATTTACCGTTTCTTTGAAACGCCATTGAGGTACAAACGCCTGTGTGTCTTTCACACATCCAGTCTGTTTTTCTTCATTAGCAATATGCAATTATATAGGAGCTGTTGAATTTTATCTTTAGCTCCTTGTATTATCTTATCATGTAGACAACAGGTTAAGTAAAAGTATGAATATGCAATATTCGTACGTCTCTTGTCATTTTCGTTCTCTCCCGTGCTGCACACCTTGAGCTGCGTTTAGCAGGTATGCTGTTAGCGCTGGCGTTCAGCAGAGATGAGGACTGTTTCAAAGTCTTTTTTACACTAAAACGTTGATGTGCATCGTCTCGGTTCATTACGTCAACATAAAACATGTGATCACAAAACAATCAAGAAAAAAAAGGGAAATTTTTAAGTCATAACATGTACATTTATATAGTCGTCAGTAGCGACCTCAGCAAATTCATATTTTTGTTCGCAAATGCGACCATTTTAGTCGGAGTCTGGAGCCCTGAAAGGTGTAAAATTATTTTCAGTAAATATATTTTAGCACATTTGTTACTTCTAGTAAATATTTGTATAACATTTATAATTTAGTAAATATTTGATACATAACATTGATCTAAATATTTTGACAAATATTTAATATTTTTATAAATGAAGTAAAATTGTTGTTAAAGTTGTTTTTAATAAATACTTCAGTTTTTTAAACTAAATATTTTTAGAAGATTCATAAATTATTAAGTACTTCATAAATACATCTAAACATTTTTATAAATATTCTATGAATTCTTACTAAAGTATTTTTAATAAAATGTATTACATTTAGTAAATATTGGTAGAACAGTTATCATTTTTAGTAAATCTTTGAATTTTAGTTAATATTCTAAATTATTTTACAAAAATATTTTTATAAATGTACTAAATATTTGCAAATATTTATCAATTATGTTTTTGGTAAATACTTTATACATATTTTTAGTACGTATTCTACAAATATGTTTATTAAATATTTGTAAAATTATTTCTAGTAAATATTTGTACAACATTCATAAAATATTTTTGTTATTTTCAGTAAATATTTGCTGTAAAGTTGATAATTTTAGTAAATCTTTAAAAATATAGTTTTACTATTACTTAAAAAAAAAACAATTATCAATACTAAATATTAAAATTATACCTTTTCTTTTTTTTTTACTACATAATTTATCAATATTTAATCATTTTGTACATTTTAGAAATTATTTTAGTAAAATCCCATACAATATTTTTAGTAAACTTTATTACATTTTATAGATTACTTTTTGGAAAAGACTTTATAAATATATATATTTTAAAGTATTTGTATAACACTTTAATTTTTGGTAAATATTTTAAATATTTGTGTCAATATTTTTGTAAATACATTTCATAAATATTTACTGTGAAATTGTAAATAAACGAGCGCATTACAGCTAAAAGCCGTGGCATGAATACTCACAGGATCAAGTAGATGAGCAGCAGAGTGTTGAGGTTGCTGATTTCTCTTTGGATGAGGAGAGATCGCGCTCGATCCGTCACGTTCCAAACCCAAGAACTTCCTGTGGAGAGAGGAAACAGAATCTGCGTTAGCCAATCAAACGCATTATCACTCAAAGTCATTCAGATCTGCCGGCTGGTGTGTGTCGTACCGGTGTATTCCTCGCTCGAGCTCTCGTCTGGCGTCTGTGGTGAGCTGCGAGTCACAGATGGGCTTTTAATCGCAGTGTTTTCTGAAACACAGAAGCAAACAGTATTTTAACACCTTTATCTCAGAGTCCTGCGGCTTCGAGGCGTTCAACGGGGAGTTTACGAACCTCGAGTGAGTCGAGACGCAGACAGATCGATCGGAGGAGAAACCTCGTACGGGTCGTCCAGACTGGACTGGCTGGAATTCTGCTGGGAGAGACGCAGGTTTGCCGTCAGCGCAGATCGAGACAGTACAATAATAATAATTTTATTCATATAGCGCCTTTCTAGCACTCAAGGTCACTTTACAAATCAGGCTTAAGGAACAGAGACAATAGACATCAATAAAAAAAAAAAAAAAGCTAAGAGTAATATACAGAAACCACTTACAAGATCAGATTACAAACAGAAAGAATGAAGAGAAACATCCATAACAGGGTACAGTTCACAGTCAATGACTTGAAGAGTAATAGTCAGAAAAAAATTTGTGTTTTTAAAGGAGAGAAGGGAGGATGCCTGATGGATGGTTTGGGGAAGAGCATTCCACAATCTGGGAGCAACAACACTGAAGGCCCTAGCTCCCATTGTCACCAGACGAAATTTAGGGGTGACTAACAATCCCTCACTAGAAGATCTTAATGAACGGGCAGGAACATATGGCAGAAGTAAATCAGATAAATAAGGAGCAGCAATGTTATGGTGGGCTTTATAAGTGAGAATTAGTATCTTGAAGTTTATACGCAAGGAAACCGGGAGCCAATGAAGATGATAAAGGATAGGGGTAATGTGATCGTTCTTTCTAGTGTGAGTAATCAAGCGAGCAGCAGAGTTTTGAACATACTGTAGTCGTTTGATATTATTAGCTGAGATGCCACAAAAAAGTGAATTACAATAATCTAATTGGGATGTAACAAAGGCATGTATAACAGTTTCAACATCCTGCTGACTGAGAGAGGATCGAATACGCGAGATATTACGTAGATGGAAAAAGCTGTCTTAACCACTTTACCAATATGATCGTTGAATGAAAGAGTAGAATCAATGAGAACACCAAGATTGCAAACTTTAGTGGAGGGCATAATCTGATCACCATCCAGATCCAGCAGTTGACTAGAATGCTTTGATACAACAGCTTTAGAGCCAATCAGAATTATCTCAGTTTTATCAGAGTTAAATCTAAGGTAATTTGCCTCTAGCCAAAGCTTGAGTTCCTTGATGCAATTTGTTAATGAAGGCGGAGGAAACACTGAAGTGGAAGGTGTACTAAAATAAATCTGAATGTCATCTGCGTAGCAGTGGAAGTTAAACCCATATTGCTTAATTATTTGTCCAATAGGTAGCATATAAATGGTGAAGAGGAGAGGGCCCAAAACAGAACCCTGAGGTACACCAGAGCTGATGAATTTGGTAGATGATCTGTGATTCTGGTATATAACAAATTGTTGCCTCCCAGTCAAATAGGAGGAAAACCAATCAAGGGCTGTGCCAGTAATTCCAATTTCTGAAAGTTGTGAAAGGAGTATCTCATGAGAAACCGTGTCAAAAGCTGAGCTGAGGTCTAATAGAAGGAAAGTGCTACAGACACAGACGAGTGATGAGCATCACTTACCACCAGCTTGGCCTGATCGAAGCTGTTCTCGGCCGACGAGAAGAGAGGGCTGCTGTTGGCACTTCCGTCCTGTCAGGAACGAGAGCGGAGACGCGTCAGGAGCGAGTTAAAACACATGAACGTCAGTGAAATCACGTTAGAAGCGCTCACCTCCAGCTGAGGACAGACGGATCGCAGCAGCTTATAGCAGCCTTCTCTGTTCCGCAGAGACACGAATAAATACTGCAGCACAGACAGAGAGAGAGGACAAATATATTCACTGAAAATTCATATAGAACTGAATTATTTGATACTTAAATATACTAAAGATATAAAGTAAATTAAAAAAAATATATAAAAAACCTAAATAAATAAACAAATAAATATAAACAAAATATTTGAATACAAGTAAATCTCAAAATAAAAGAACAAAAATATTATATTTAAAAAAAAAAACACACAAATGTATTACAGATAAGAAAATCTCAAAATAAAAACTCAAGAATTTCTAATACATTTCAACCTAAAATATTTCTTTCTTTTTAGGCTTTGTCTTTTATAAAAATAAAAGATTAAATTTAACATGTTGAAACATTTTTTTTTTTGTGTTTAATTACATTATTCTCAATGATAAATGATTTTATATGATAACAAATTTTGTCATGCTTAACTACAATTGTTTTTAGTAATTATTAATCAGTATGTTTCACAAAAATACATTTATTGTTATTTTTTAATTAAGAGTTAACAGGTATGTTTCACTTAAAAAAAAAAAATAATAATTTTAGTAATTAACATTAAATCAATATGTATCGGTAAAAAAAAAAAAATAAAAATATTATATTTTATATATATATATATATAAATGATTTTAAAATTGGCATTAATCACTAAAATTACTGTAATACATTTTTTTTAATAATTAGAATGAATTGGTATGTTTCACTTAAAAAAAAAAAATCCTAAAATACATTAGTAATTAACATCAGTCATTGTTTAAAAAAAAAATCACTATAAAACATTATCAATATATTTTATTAATTAGCATTAATCAATGTATCCGTAATAAAAATAATAATAATAAAAAAATAATAATAATAATTGTAAAATGATTTTTTTAAATTGGCATTAATCACTACAAATTACTGTAATACATTAATTTTTTCTTCAAATAATTGGGACATTTCACAAAAAAAAAAAAAAAAAAAAAAACAGTATTCATTTGCATTAATCATAATAAAAAATAAAAAAAAGTTTTCATATCTTCCTGGTTTTTCAGAGGACAATGTGCTTAGAGTAAAAGTGTTGAAGTGTTTGAGGCGCTGACCTTCTCTCTGTTTGTGGTCCGGACAGAGATGGCGTTTGGCACAAGTAGCGCTGTGTTCTGTTTCTTCAGGACGTTCACACTGGCGACGGGAACGATCACCTGACACACACACACACAAGGGTCTGTTAAACGGAGGTTTGATGGCTGCTCTGAGCGCATGCGTGCGGATCAGACGGCTCCTTACCTTGGTGTCTTTGAGCAGCACGGAGGAGAAGAAGCACAGGCTGCTGTCGGTGATGTACAGACGGCCGTGGTAAGGCACTTCCTTCTGCAGCGCACAGACGTAAGCTGCAAACACAACATTAAACATGTGTGACGCCGCTGCTATTGTGTCTCAGACGGCACAGACACGCCTCAGGCTACAAACGTGAACGCAAAAATCTCTCACCGTGCAGCAGGTCTTCAGTCTCGGGGAGTTCCGGGAAGAGTTTGTGGAATGTTTTGTTGTGCTTCATAAAACTCTGAGAAGACCAAAGGAAATGACAATTAGAAATGTTTTGTGTTAGATTTAAAGAAGATGAATGAAAAGTCGTCTTACGCTTCTTGAGTTGAGGCTGTCGTTTCTCTCCAAAGGTCTATCGACATCAAGAGTGTGAGACCTGCCAATAAAACAACATTTTACATATTGATAAAAGGTGGAATAAGTAATAAAAAAACTGTATATCTAGAAAATTGTCATTTTTAAATTAAAATACGTTTTTAGTATATTTTTAAAGATTTTAAAATATATTTTAATGTATTTTATATACAACTTAATTAAAAAATATTTTAACATTCATTTTTGTTTTTTTAAATAAATTCAGGATTTTTCTTTATTAAAATACAAGATATATTTTATATAAATGTAATTTGTTTTGAGAAGAAAAACAAATACATAATTTTTTTCTTTAAATGAATTACATTTTTTTCTTTATATATGAAAATGCCAGCTATCATTTACATTTAGTCATTTTGCAGATGCTTTTATCCAAAGCGGCTTACAATTGGGGAATACATAAAGCAATTCATTTTGAAGAGGCAATCAGACAGAGGAAGTACTCGTAACACCAAGTCTCAGGCATTGTTCAAATAAGTACAAGCTAGCAAGGGAAGGAATAAATAAAGAGAGATTTTTTTTTTTTGTATGATGGGACCCAGTGATGTAGTGATTTATATCATACATACATTAGGGCTGGGCGATATAATCGCATGCGATTGTCATGCGCATCTGGTCAGTACGAAAATGACATTAGATATCGGTAAAGGCCTAAAATTTAAATTTATATATATTTTTAATTTAAAATATTATAAACAAATATATTTAATACAATAAATATTATAAATAATAATAATAATAATAATAATAATATTTATTCATACATTTTTAGAAGAAAAATAAATTGTATAATTTCTTTAAAAAGTATTTGTTTTTTTAACAAAACACATTTTAGATATTAATGATTGCCAAATAAATAAATAAACTTAATCTTTATATTTATAAAGTATTTAATAAAATATTTATATTTTAATTACTTCATAAATTTTATACAAAAACCCCACTTATTTTAAATATTGATAGACTAAATAAATAAATAAATAAATATTTACTACAATTATTATTTTTGTATGCTTTATATATTTTTATTCCTCTAGATGAACACGTCACATATTTTAGATATTTTATAACCATTAAAAAAATAAATAAACTAACAAAGTAATACAATTTTTTTTTATTTTAATTAATTGTTTACCCATCCATCCATCACCCATTCATATCCAGTTTCCTAACAGTTAACAGTGTTATTTTGACAGAGTAATTGTTAGGCTGTACAGCAGCAGAACAGGTTCATGGCCAACACAAAGCAATGGAAACTCTCGTACCTGGGCAGGACCTGCCGGCTCAGGCTCTTGGTTTGCTGCTGAACCTCCAGCTGATTCTCCTCCAAACTGAACGCTTTCCTGCTCCCCAGCTTGGTTTTCGTCCTGCCCTTCTTTGCCTTGGCAGGAATCGTCCCGGCGTCCACCGCATAGCTGTGAAAACATCGCAAAACCACCGTCAGCCTCATAACTGACGCTCGCGCCTCAACTTCACCCTTAAACAGCGTCTGAGTTTACGAGGCCATGCCAACGCTTATAAAACACGGACAGATGCGCAATACATGGCATTTCACTTCTTTAATAAGGTCAATAGCAGGAATAACAACATCAGATCAAGCAAACAGAGCAGCTTTACGAGTTTCTCTCAGGCAATGATACGAGTGTAATGGTTAAACAGACTCAAAGCAAATATACTATAAAACACACCAACGGCACTTCACTCCGACCTCAATTACCCAACCACAGCAGTAAAAACTCATGAATAAACACTACGGACTGAAAAACAACCTTCGAAGGAAACTCTGCACCAATTTTCGCTTGGAAATTGCAAGTACATTTCAAAAAGTTACACATCGAACGCAGCCCATTGAATGGAAACCTACTCCAATGACATAAAAAGTGCCATTCTACCATACCTGTAGATATTATGTCCATTCCTGCGAGATAATCGTAAACTCAACGATCGGTTCATCCTCAAAAGTGTACAAAACTGGCCTCAAGCCATAGCGCTGGAGTCTGACTTTCGGCCAAAAGCAATAAATAAAATTAAAATCTGAGTCTAGACGCTCAGTCAGTCTAAAAAACACAGCTCTGGTCTGCGGCCGTGCTCCTGATGCCTTCCTCTGTATGCAAACGAGGGGGCGGGACTAGAACGAAGCTCTGGGATGCAGTTGAACCAATGGGAGCGGCTCCCTTTCACTGTATGCAAATGAGGGGGCAGGGCTGAGGACAGAGTTCCAGTCTGCGGTCGTGTTGCAATGGGAGCGGCTTCTTGTTCTGTATGCAAATGAGCGTGGGCGGAGTCTCTGACCTCAGATGGTGTGACTGTGGGTTGCTGATGTAATGGAACACCTGCAGGTCAAAACATGCTGAGAAACGCAGCAGCTTTTGAAAAGCAGCAAAAGCCAATGAGTTTACAGTGAAAAGTGAAATTTTTTAGAAGCGAAAGTCAAAGTCAAATCGCTGTAATTCTTCACCTGAAAGGAACAAAGTAGCCGCAGGCCACTTCCTCATTCAGCTCTGAGGTTTTTGGGTAACTCGAGAGCCTGAAACGTCTGTTTTGGTGGCTACATGCTAAGCACAGCTGCTGGAAAGCACACGTCACCTTTCCCAGCATTCAGAGCCATTACATTTATGACTCAAGGACAAAGGTGTGACTTGCTGAAATATGGGTTAAAAGACAGTATACGACATGCAATAAAAACACTTGCAGTCATATGACCAGGTACGCCGAGTATGTATCACGCTTTGAAATCAAATCAAATTACTATAAATATATACATGAATACCTTAGATATATTTAATTTATTTTAGCAAAAGGGTATCATTAATTTATTTAAAATTTTATTTTTTTACATATGCATATGGCAGATATGTATAATATTACATAGATTTATTTAAAGAAAAATAAGTTTAAAATTATATTTTCCCCTTACATATGGAAATGGCGCATATATATATATATATATATATATATACACACACACATACAAATTTAAATATTGGCAAAAGCCATTAATATTTAAAATATTATAAAGAAAAAATAGTTAACATTCCTTTAAAGAAAAATTTTATTTGAAAAAAATTTATGAAAATTAATATTAAAAGGCCAAATATATAAATAAACTTTAAAAATAATTATTTATACATGAACAGCCACATATTTTAGACATTAGCAAAGTCTATTAAATTTTTTTTTTTTAATATGTAAATAAATATTTATTTAAATGAACCATGAAGTATATAAGACATGTAATAAACACACTGAGCAGGCATGCAGGGTATGTCTTACTCCATAACGACCAGCTACGATAGGGTGTAAAGATAACGAATAACTCTCAAATGCCACGGAAACATTCCTGAGCTCATCTGTGGGGGAAGTGAAGCTTTTACTGCACGCAAGAAAACAAAAGAAACTATTACGACAAGGAAGCTAGCAGCCACTGACACATCATCTAGAATTAGACGTTTTAGAGCTCAGCCAACTTTTGCTTGGTTGTTTCGGTCTTGAAACCTTTGGATAAGAAAGCAAATGCATGCATGTGGTACGCAAACACATTCAAATTAGATCCGCACCTGCGAGAGGCATGAAAAAAAATGCTGATTAAACGCTAAAGGAGACTTAGATGGCTTAACATGTTGCCTAAAGAAGCAGGAATACCAGGAAATAATGCAACATATCTATTCTTAATGTGATTTGCATATAATGACAAGATGTGGAAAGGTTTTTTTTTTTCTGACCAACATGAAAACACACTACACATGCTAAATTTAATTGAGGAACCACTGGGACACAACTAGAGACTTAAACTGCTTTGGATGGATGGATAGATAAATAAAATAAACTTTCTTTTTTTCAATTTTTTTTTTTTAAGACAATTTAAAAAAAAAAAAAATTATATATATATATATATATATATATATATATATATGAAAATGCCTTATTTTAGATATTGGGAAGGGCCAAAAACATTTAACTTTTAAATACACAAATAAATAAAATAAGAAAATATTTTTCTTCTTTTTTTTTTAAAACAAAAAGAAACAAATTGTGTTAAGTTGCATTTTAATTCAAACAGACAAGTAAATAAACAAATAAATACCAAAAAAAGTAACAAATTAAATTACATTTAAATTTAGTCATTTAGCAGACGCTTTTATCCACAGCGACTTACAAATGTAGACAATGGAAGCAATCAAAATCAACAAAAGAGCAATAATATGCAAGTCTCAGTTAGCTTAACGTAGTACACGTAGCAAGGTTTTTTTTTTTATTATATAAAGAAAACAGATTTAAAAATTACTAAAATTATAATTACTACTGATTAAAAACAAAATAAAAATAAAAAAAAAAAATCACAAAATTATAAAACAAACCAAAAAAAAATCAGCATTATTAGCATTAGTGTTCAGTAATATATTATTGTATAAATTATTTTGCATCCAGAAAAATCAAAGAATGAAATAAATGAAATATGAACTATTAATTTTCTTAATCTAAATGGTTGTTCTGATCATATATGAAAACAAAAAAATAATGTGATTCTGTGATAATATAATGCGATTCTGGTACTATAGTAACATTTTACTGCATTACACAAAATATTTATTAACACAAAGTGGTTCAACTTAGCATAAACTCAAGTTATTCATTTAATGCATCACTTCATTTTCTTCATGCAAAAGGTCAATGCTCGTTTCAAGACATTAAAACACACTTCATATTGCAGATCTATTTTAAGACCCCTCAGGTCTCCAGCTTCAACAAGCGTCAATAAACCACAGCTCACACTCTCACACCGCAGCCAAACCTCCCAACACACCAGCTGCTTCTCATGTCTGAGCTTGTGTATTCAGGCTATACGGAGGATTTGGGAATCTGCCGCCGTGCTGTGGGCGTTTATAGGAAATGCAATCCAGCAAAGGCATTTGGGAAAGTCACTTGTAAACGAAAGTGTTTGCTGTTCAAACACTAATTCAATGCATTAGGATTTAATCAGTGTGTCAATCCGGTTTCGTGACGTTAGAACAATAATAAAAAAAAAGGATCCAGGCATCCTGTTCAACAGTCTTGAACGAACCTCGCGACTTCTATTTAGCCTAAAGATGCGCAGTGATTTAGAACGAAGACAACAAGCATCAAACATCCCCTGCTGAATCATCTGATGCTGACGATAAAACACAAAGCTCGCAAAAACGCCACAAGAGCTCAAACCAGAGCAGACAAGCATCAAACTGTGGCATGAGACGCTTCAGAAACACGCCAAACAAGGAAATGTGTTGGAGTTCAAGGCCCGCTCTCAGAGATAAATGTTTATTGCTCACGCCTTTGTGCTGGGAACGAAAGTTCAGTCTTTGCGAGTCAAAACGTTTGATTTTTGTGATTAATTTGCATGAATAAAAACAAAACTAGTCAACGTTTTGCTCTTTAAAGCTGTTTGAATTCAATCCGCTAGCTATGAAAAATCCCCACCGAGCTAGCGGCTAAACGATGCATTCGCAGCTGCTCACCATCTTATATCAGAGCTAAACATCTCCTACCTTCCCAAATCCTCACACGCGGCTGTATCCACGCGGTTTAGATCCTTCTCGCCATCCATCGCCACGTCTTCTCAGAGCAATCGACGACTGAACCGCTTCTGACCAGCTGAACTAGATGCTGAGCAATGGGGTCTAAAGGTTTCCTTTACAGCTGCTCCGTTATGGAAAAAGTGAGATAATGAGGCACAGGGAAGCCAAAGTGGGAGTTGAGGGAGGGATAAAGGATCCTCCGCCGGCCCACTCTGCTCACCTCCAACCGCAGCAGCTGGAGGAGCCCACAATGGCCCATTTGGATGCCATTGAAGAAATGCAAACTACAGAGGACAAGACTTAAGACATGCAAACAAAGGCCTTGCTAGTGGGCCACCTATTGTCTTTGTGGTGGGGTAGAGGGTCAATAAACTCATGGGAAAACTGGAGAAAGATCCCCAACAAGACCAGGACTTTTCTGCAAGGACCTGATTTGGCTTTAAGTATAGCGTGAAGTTTCTGTGTGAACTGGAAATCGCTTTCCAACAGCTTTGAGAGTGCCAAAAAAAATGGTTAGATAAACAAATACTAGAATTTAGATTTTGGGATCAATTACAAACCCAAACAATTCTAAATGATACATGAAAAAATATCAATTTAAACCCAGTTTAAGCCTGTAAAAACACTAAATTCTGACTTTGAAAGCATCAAAAAATGGTTCGATTGAAGTTAAATACTATTATAATTTATATATTTTTTTAATCAATTACAAATGCAGACACAACAGATTCAAAACAAATACACAGGAAAAACTGACCAAAATCCAATATAAGCCTGTAAAAACGCTAAAATCTGACTTTGAAAGTGTCAAAAATGGTTTGTTTGAAGTTAAATACTACTGTAATTTATATATTTTTAATCAATTACACATCCAGACACAACCGATTCAAAAACACACAGAAAAACTGACCTAAAATCTGACTTTGAAAGTGCCAAAAAAAAAAAGGTTACTTTTAAGCTAAATAAAGAAATACTATTCAAATTGATACACATTACAAATCCAAACGCAAAACAATATGGAAAACTGACCAAAAGCCATTTCAAGCCTGTAAAAACACTGAATTCTGACTTTGAAAGTGGCAAAAGAATGGTTATTTTTGGTTATGGATACTAATGGTTAGCATATGTAGTTTAATAAACAAGTAATATTACAATACACAGAAAAATGGACCAAAATCAAGCTTAATCGTGTAAAAACAGCCAAATTCTGACTTTCATTGGGAAAAAGGTTACTCTGATTAAAAATAAATAATGATAATATTTGTTAATTTAACTTCAACTAAATTAAAACACAAATGAAAAAAATGAATATGGAAACAGACCAAAACCCAGTTTATGTTAGCAAAACAACAAAACAACATTTTTTTAATCAATAACCAAGATTTCTGTATCAAACCATAAGTTACATTTTTCCTCAAGACAGCTAAAAAATAAAATAAATCAAACCGGTGTTATTTTTTTAACGTCTATGGATTGAACTCATTTTTATTTCACTTTTAGTTTGAGTTATTTTAGAAAATTAAGTTAAACTAAATGAAAATGAGAAATGATGTAGCCGATTTATTATTTATTTCAGTTAATATTTACTTAGATTGAAATGTTAAGAGACCTGTGACCATTTTAAGATGTGGGCCACACCAAGTTCCAGGTCAATTACCACTGAACCCTTTCTCCAACTGACCCCTGACCTCCTTGTGCCACTATAAATCAGGATGATTCATCCCTGGCCTAATGCTCACTGCATTCAAGGCTGATGTTCGACAATGGAAATGCATTAGCTCATATATACGTCCACACCTGCGCGGTGAATCAGCGAAGATAGCTTAAAGATCCTTGTCCAGGCCTGAAAACCAGCAGTTCTTGAATCTAAGTTCTGCACTTACTTTTAATCAGTACTTCACAGGGCATTCTGTACTTCTGTTTATAAACAAGACGCCATGTTCTAACGGAGAAGATTAAGTGAGTGTTTACTCTGTTTCATGAAGCAGACTAGCATAACATGATATGGAGAATATCAGGTCAGTTTTCATTACATAAGCATAAGATTTTCACGCTCTGTAAAACACTAGATCAAAAGCGTACTAGATTACCATTGGTTGACGGATGGGAGGAACTGTCGACTGAATGCAATTCAAGATCACTGCCAAGAAGCCGGTATGTAAATCAGAGATCGACGGGTTGAATTGTGCCAGCGCTGCACACCAGGAAACCATAGATCATTTTCAAGAAAGCCTCCGTTAGTGTTCACCAGTTGAGCAAGTCATGTATTTTCCAACTTGCAAAATGAATGGACCTGAGCAGAAGCTGTGAGAATACGGTCAAACCACACGCAGAGAATAGAAGGTCATTCATCAAACTGTGATAAATGTGCCGAGTGGGCGTTTGCTGAAAAATAAAGTGATGTGTTAACCACATTAAAAAACTTGAGTTATACCATTTAACCAACAACAAATTGCACCAAGTTGTCCTATACCTCTAAAAAAAACAAAAAACAAAACCCAAGTCTAAACCTAAAAATACATGAAGTCCAAAGTTCAAATCCATCTTTCAAAATACACCAAAAGTTGGTCTCAAGACTCGAGATGAGTTGCAAAAGAAACTCGCCCAAAAACAAAGGTCAAACTCTAAGGCATGCTCTTTAAAACTTGGTGTAACCATGAAACCAGAGCTAACGTCCACAAAGAAAGGTGTAGGACAAGGATTAGGCCTTGACATCTATTGAGCCATGATGTCCATTCAAGAGCCAACACCAATCCCTGTGGGCAAACAACAGCTTGCCACTTGTGGACAGGGGCCAAACCTACAATACAGAGGACATTTGTGCAAATCATGTGGCCTGAATGCATCAGTCTCACTTCCTCAGTCTAAACAGAAAGAGGCCTTTCTTTCCATGGACCAAGAGAGTCCAAAAGTGGAAATTCCAACCAGGAATCACATGAAACTGATCATATCTTGTTCTTTTGGTGCATTTCTTATAGCTTAGGGGAACTTTACTTCGGGGAAGTACGTCATGCAAGTATTATTTTCAGTAAAGGTGCTAAAGGATGAGGGCACCAATATGTCATGGGTTCCTCAACGTGGATTTCACCAAATCAGTGTGAAATGCTGGGGACTGGAATGTTGAGACCCTTGAACGTTTGCAAGCAACGCGTTAACGAAGATTTAAGAATGTTGATGGGATCTGATGTACTAAGAGGAAGAAAGACTTTAACCTGCTAAATCTGGAAGCCACCTAAAAATTTACAAGGAGTGGTCCAAATTTACTCATGGGAATTGACCTTCTAAAACAACCTCACTCTATCCAAACAACGTTCCTTATGTAGCAGCGAAGCTCTAAAGCAGTGCAACCTCAAGTATAACTCGTGTCCTTTATCGATTATCTATGTGAATGATAAGCGTTCAGGGCCCATAGTTTTCTTTACAAGGCTCGGAGAAGCTAATTCAATTCCATTGGGAAACAAAATTAGCCCACACAGCTTGTCCACACCTGGCACACGACCTGGAACAAGCTTTTGGGCTAAAGATAGACGCAGATAGATAACATGACCCACATGTGTTGGAATACCAATACAACAGAGGGTCTATGAGATCATCTGTTTATCTGGAGAAATGCTTGTCAATTTAAACCACTTACGGAGCATTGTGATGTAACGACAAAACACTTGGCGCATGCCGTAATTTGATTATGACACATTCCAGCTCCAAATTACGTTTAGGACCATCATTGAAGACAAAGCAATTTGGCCAAGAAAGAGGTTAATTTGCATTTAAACTGCTGAGTGAATGGAAAACTCGCACCTTGATGAGGGTTAGGAATTTGACGCATAACAGCGATGTGGATTGGTTTGTTTATGTCACAACTGCAGATGAGGACTGCACCATTAATGCTACGAGGGTGTAAGAATAGCTGGTATATTATTAGGTATATTTCTATCAAATGGCTGAATGTAAATGAATATAAATCACAAGTAACTCACTCATTGGAAAATGCGAGTCAGGGAAATCAGCTCTAGTCTAAAACTAGCCCAGTAATTCCTTTACAATAGCATGAGTGATGTGATCCAGGTACAATACCGGCTTAACGACTCTAATAATAACCAACACAAAGACACAAGTCCACATAAAAAGCTGGTATTATATTACACCGCAGGACTGGTTTTTAGGAGGTTGGAGGTTAAGGTGGCTGGCAATGTAAATACAATAAAAAAAACAAACAAACATGGTATTAACATGGTGGCCAGATATGCATCATGACATAAATTAACATACATATACAATATTATATATGCACCATAGTAATACCATAGTTCACAATATGCATGCCCAAACACACACTGGTACTGGCATGATACATGTCAAAAACAATATTACTATTATTACTGTAGTACATATAAAAACTGCGGTGAAATAAAAACATAATACAGCCATGGCAGATGGCATTTTACCATAGTATTTTACTCCAAGAGTAACAAAAACATATAATACCATGGTATTTTAACATGTACCATAGTAATTCATGGTAGTCCAATGCTCTACCATGGTACCTGTCCAAAAACACAGTGGTGTTAATTCTATGGTAGTTTATTTAAAAAAAAACAAATATCAGTGTTTACATCTAAAATCTTAACTGTACCACAGTAAATGGAATGCAGTAAAAACCATTAACAATTGGGATGATATTATGATGTGTAAAAAGCAATTTATTTACTATAAAGACATATAAAATCAGAAATAAATGATCTTTAATCTGTATTTGAATAAGATAAATCAGTCAACGGGAAGCAATAATGTCATCACATGCGTGCACGCGCACGCACACACATAGTAGGGTGGACTATAACTATAAAACACCACCAATCTGACCTAAATCAATAAAAACTGCGCTCATCACACAACCTTATCAAAACAAATACACCAGCACCTTGTAATTATAATATGAACACAACATTAACATATGTAAATGAGCTGCGTATAAGGCATTATCGGATGTCGACAGCTGATAACGGCTGTTCTCACCTCTCCTTCATTAAATGCTTGATTCGCGATATGGCGCTCTCGTCGATCTTTCTCAGAAACGTTTTCAGTCTCTCCCTCTTGTTTTCCAGCATTCTTCCTCAACACAGATCGACACACGCCGACAAAAATACGCCGTTTAACGAGGATACGATGATCCGGTTTCTCTTCGGCGTCCCATGAGCGCGGCCTGATTAACAAAATGAGACAAAATCGGACCAAGCGCTGGCGGCCAATCAGCGCGCATCTGGTCAGCCGCGGTGTCCAATCGCTGCACGACAGTCGCGCTCGGACTCCGCCCATGCCCTTTTATGAGCAGGACGCGTGTCTGCATGCAACGTGGTGGTAGGGGGAGGAAGTCAGGGTGGAGAACTAGTGTGATAGCTGATTATACACTGGGCGTCTGTGTTACAGGCAGACCTTGTGTTTTTAACTCTGTTCTCACATGTTTTCATGCGATCATGAGTTTGAACATGTTATGCGTGTCTAAATGTTCATTAGTGGTGGATCTGAGACTTAGTTATTATTATTACTATTACATTTGTATGTTGAATTAATGCATAAATTAAACAGATTGCATGCAGACTGGTCTTATGTGACAGTGTATAGAGTCAATATCTATCTATCTATCTATCTATCTATCTATCTATATCGTTCATTTGTCTCTCTATCTTTCATCTATCTATCTATCTATCTATCTATCTATCTATCGTTCATTTGTCTATCTATCTATCTATCTATCTATCTATCTATCGTTCATTTGTCTCTCTCTCTCTCTCTCTCTATCTATCGTTCATTTGTCTCTCTATCTCTATCTTTGATCTATCTAGATACCCTCATCTTTAATTTAACACGGCAGACCCGACTGCAGACGGCCGCCGACGCCTCGCTCTTCACCATGCAGGAGTCCGAGAAGACGACGAGCGACCCAGAGCCCATGCAGAACGGAGAGGCCATGAGTCCGGATGCGCAGGACTCCACAGGACCGCCGGGGGACGAGGAGAACCAGGGAGTCGTCCCGTCTGCGCCACCGCTGCCCCAGGAGCCTCCGCCGTGTCAGAGGCCCAAACTGGTGTTTCACACGCAGCTGGCGCATGGGAGCCCAACGGGACGCATTCACGGCTTCACCAACGTCAGGGAGCTTTACGCCAAGATCGCCGAGGTCTTCGACATCTCCGCTTCTGAGGTACGGCGAGTCTTTGGGACTCTTTTTTTTTTTTTGGAGGGGTCAAATGGAAACTTTGCTGATCTGAGGAGTGGTGTGTGGGTCATTTGTTTCTTGGAAAGTATACTGGAGTTTGCTCTTAAGGTAGTAAATGTCTTGTTGAAAGTTGCTAGATAATGTATCGTCATTACATTAGTTATCTTGATCATTACACCTATTAAAATTGATAATATTTCATTTTTCTATCTCGGTTACAAAATGATGCAAAAATAATTACCTAAATAAATAAATAAATAACTACAAAATAAATAACTACAAATAATACATACTTTTTATATATTTCAGTGGCTAGTAAACTAGTAAAATAAATAAAGAAATAAATGTTAAGTGCCTTCATTTATAACAATGGCCAGTACATGATATTTGATATTTTTTTTGTATGCCAGTGGCTAGTAAGTGGTAAATAATTGAAATTAACAAATTAATTATAAAAAAATAATACATATTTTTAAAAATGTTTTTAAATGTGCCAGTGGCTAATAAATTTAAATAAACAAACAAATAAATAAATAAATAAATGTTTTACATCTAAAACAATTTAAAAAAATAAAAATTCTTCAGTAAAATGCCTTGAACAATTAAAAAACATGAAACATATTCCAAACAAGTTAACATATTAAACAAGTTCCAATGTTTTATTTTTGTTTTAATATTACACTGCTTAAAACAAATTAATGTTTTATTTATTTTTAATAAAAATACCAAAATGTTTTCTTATATGCCTGAGCACAGAACTTAATGGAAATATCATTTTATTCCATCAGTCAGCTTGATCCTTAGGCAAATAATATCTATCGTTCATTTGTCTCTCTATCTCTTTCACCTATCTATCTATCTATCTATCTATCTATCTATCTATCTATCTATCTATCTATCTATCTATCTATCTATCGTTCATTTGTCTCTCTATCTCTATCTTTCATCTATCTATCTATCGCTCATTTGTCTCTCTATCTCTATCTTTCATCTATCTATCTATCTATCTATCTATCTATCTATCTATCTATCGTTCATTTGTCTCTCTATCTCTCTTTCACCTATCTATCTATCTATCTATCTATCTATCTATCTAATTTCTCTCTCTCTGTCTGTGACAGAGATGACCTCTACAGCCCTGAATGTCAGCGGAGACCAGGACATCTAGACAGATCCCCAGTGAGCACCTCGTCACCTAGACGGCCATCGGGACAAGACCACGGTTTCTCCCAAGGTTTTTTTCTCCATTCTGTCACCGATGGAGTTTTGCTTCCTCTGGCTTGCTCAGTTGTGGTCACTTAATTTCCAGCGATATCGTCGACCTGATTGCACAGATACTATTTAAACTAAACTGAGCTGGACGATGACATCATTGAATTCAATAATAAAATGCCTTTAACTGAAAGTTGAGTGTTTAATCTTGTCATTTTACATTATTGACACTATTTTCCTATTTTGATACTGGAAAGTTGCTTTGACACAATCTGTATTGTTAAAAGCACTATATAAATAAAGGTGACTTGACTCTATCTTTCAACTATCTATCTATCTGTCTATCTGTCTATCTATCTATCTATCAAACTCTGTTTCTCTGATTTTTTATTTCTCTAATTTAAATCACATATGGAACACTTCAGTCCTCAGGCTACTAAATTTCATAATCAAACTCATGCTCTGCTGCACAAAACCCCATTTCAACACAGTTTTCCTCAGATCGTCTCATTGCTTTCGCACACATGATCACATCACATGACATCTCATGACCCGCATACGCCCTTTTATGCATAAAACATTGCGGGCGCTATGTGTGTGCACTCAGTATTTGGAGGAAGGTGTTGACACAGCAGCTCATGTTACACTCACTATCTGAACAGAGGGGGCACTGTACCCACTGCACAGGACAAATATCAGACCCACAGCCAGTTCCTGATATCAGACCAGAGCTCAGCTGACCTCTGGATGTTCCTCTTGAAGACTTCTGTCTTTTCATGAGTCCAGTTTGTTCAGAATAAATGTGAGGTTGCAAATGTGCGCTGCATGGGGTTTGTCAAATATTGGCTTTAAATGCCATTTGTGGTTGATTTGAAGACTTGTTGCTTGCTACAGTGCTTCTGGTGAAAAAGAAGCAGCAAATATTGCCAATCATACAACAAACACTATTTTTATACAAAATTACAATGCAGTACTTCTCAAGTAACGTTCTTGCTTATGCTAATCTACTCTTTAGTTGTTAAAGGAGTTCACCCCAAAAATGAAAGTTTGCTGAAAATGTCCTCACCTTCAGGCCATCTGAGATGTAAAAGTTTGTTTCTTCATCAGGTTTGGAGAAATGTAGCATACATCACTTGCTTACCAGTGGATGTGAATGGGTGCCGTCAGAATGAGAGTCCAAACAGCTGATAAAAACATCACAATAGTGCACAAGTAATCCATATAATATTGTAATCCAATGAGTAATCTCATTAATCTTGTGAAGCCTAAGCAAAAACTGCATTTGTAAGAAATAAATCCATCGTTAAGATGTTTTTAACTAAAATACAAATCCACAATCCATAATAACGCTTCCTCCGGTGAAAAATTCATCTGGTCTGAATCAGGAGAGAAATCTGCACAGATAAAGCACTGCTTACAAGCCAAAACAGCTCTAAACAAATATGTGGCTGGATTTTGATGTGAGAGACAACAGGAGATGGGTTATTCACTGGAGGAAGCGTTATTATGTATTATGTATTTCTATTTTAGCAGTTTTTGAAGTTTGAAAACACCTTAATTATGAATTAGTTTTTTACAAACACGCAGCTTTTGGCTTTTCAAGATGTTATCTGATGCACTGGAGTGGTGTAGATTACTCGTGTATTATTGTGATGTTTTTATCAGCTGTTTGGACTCTCATTCTGACGGCACCCATTCACATCCATTGGTGAGCAAGTGATGGTATGCTACATTTCTCCAAATCTGATGAAGAAACAAACCCATCTACATCTCAGATGGCCCGGGGGTGAGCAAATTTTTAGCAAATACTAATATTTGGCCGAACTACTCCTTTAGATCAGCTAAATATTTGACCAAACGCTGCATCTCTGGTGTGAAGACCGTCCCCTCCGCCAAATCTACAGACAGATGGTCTCCAGGTCGTCGGCGTGTCGCTTCACTTCAGGTGTTCGTCCTAGCTCTCCAGTGTCACTCATAAGATCGCTAGCTCAACTGGTTTTGGGTTTCCACTAAGCAGGGCCTGAAACCGCTCACCTGTGCAGTGTTGCCTGGCTACCCTCATCTTTAATTTAACACGGCAGACCCGACTGCAGACGGCCGCCGACGCCTCGCTCTTCACCATGCAGGAGTCCGAGAAGACGACGAGCGACCCAGAGCCCATGCAGAACGGAGAGGCCATGAGTCCGGATGCGCAGGACTCCACAGGACCGCCGGGGGACGAGGAGAACCAGGGAGTCGTCCCGTCTGCGCCACCGCTGCCCCAGGAGCCTCCGCCGTGTCAGAGGCCCAAACTGGTGTTTCACACGCAGCTGGCGCATGGGAGCCCAACGGGACGCATTCACGGCTTCACCAACGTCAGGGAGCTTTACGCCAAGATCGCCGAGGTCTTCGACATCTCCGCTTCTGAGGTACGGCGAGTCTTTGGGACTCTTTTTTTTTTTTTGGAGGGGTCAAATGGAAACTTTGCTGATCTGAGGAGTGGTGTGTGGGTCATTTGTTTCTTGGAAAGTATACTGGAGTTTGCTCTTAAGGTAGTAAATGTCTTGTTGAAAGTTGCTAGATAATGTATCGTCATTACATTAGTTATCTTGATCATTACACCTATTAAAATTGATAATATTTCATTTTTCTATCTCGGTTACAAAATGATGCAAAAATAATTACCTAAATAAATAAATAAATAACTACAAAATAAATAACTACAAATAATACATACTTTTTATATATTTCAGTGGCTAGTAAACTAGTAAAATAAATAAAGAAATAAATGTTAAGTGCCTTCATTTATAACAATGGCCAGTACATGATATTTGATATTTTTTTTGTATGCCAGTGGCTAGTAAGTGCTAAATAATTGAAATGAACAAATTAATTATAAAAAAATAATACATATTTTTAAAAATGTTTTTAAATGTGCCAGTGGCTAATAAATTTAAATAAACAAACAAATAAATAAATGTTTTACATCTAAAACAATTTAAAAAAAAATCATTTTCTTCAGTAAAATGCCTTGAACAATTAAAAAACATGAAACATATTCCAAACAAGTTAACATATTAAACAAGTTCCAATGTTTTATTTTTGTTTTAATATTACACTGCTTAAAACAAATTAATGTTTTATTTTATTTAAAAATAAAAATACCAAAATGTTTTCTTATATGCCTGAGCACAGAACTTAATGGAAATATCATTTTATTCCATCAGTCAGCTTGATCCTTAGGCAAATAAATAATATGTTTTTAATATGAACATATGTTTTTAAATGTATTAGTTTTATTATTTGTATAAAACATTAAATAAAAAATGTTTTAAACAATTAAACAAAAATGTAACTATTATTAAACTACACTGTAAAAAGTGATAAGTTGACTTAACTTTAAAAAAATGAGTAAACCCATTGCCTTAAAATTATTAATAATAATTAAAAAAAAAAAAGTTAAGTGAACTTGACAATTCACTTAACTTATTTTTTTAAATATCATTTACTTAAAAATTTTAAGGCAACAGGTTTTCTCAATTTTTTTAAGTTAAGTCAACTTATCACTTTTTACAGTGTAATAAATACAAATGTTTTTTAGTCATGCTTGTTTTATCATCAAATCAAGTTACATAACCAATCAGTTTTATCTGTAATCTTTTCTTCAAAAGAACTGTACTATAAAAATCACACAGTCTTCAGGAGAAAATGTCCTTGAAGAATCTTGGGGCGTTCAAGGCTAGAAAAATTCAGTTTTTATCTCAAACCAAACAAACATGCTTCAGTTTGAGTCGAAAGTTTACTATGAAGAAAGAATTCAGGGTCACGTGAGTGTTCAAACCGCTATAAACAATTGCGTCCTACTCACATGTATAGCAATGAAAAGCTGAAAATATTTAACATCTGCCATTTTACGCACATATTAAGTGTAGTGCTAAATTTAAATGACTTTAGTGGAAATTAACAAGAAGACTCGCGCCTAAGTTCTAGCAAACAGGAGTGTTAGCATCTGTTAGCATAGTTAAACTGTAATACGAATACAAATCAAGTTTAAATCAACGTTTATCGATGCTAGCTACCTATTTGACTCCCTAACACACAATATCAGTTATATTCTGGCAGAGTTACCTTAACCGCCACAGCAAATCAAAAGTAAAAAATTGCTTTCAATGATTAACCTTGAATAACCCCCCCCCTCTGGTTCATGTTATGTTATTTATTTATTTGTTTGTTTTTTAGTTTATTTACAGGCTTCAGTTTGAGTCAAAAGTTTACTATAAAGAAAGACTACGAAGGGTCACGTGAGCATTTCTGCATTCAAACCGCTATAAACAATCAGGTCCTATATAGCTATGAAAAGCTGAAAATATTTAATATCGCTCGTTTTACGCACATATTAAGCTAGATTTAAAAGACTTTAGTGGAAATTAACAAAAAGACCCGCGTCTAATTCTAGCAAATAGGAGTGTTAGCATCTGTTAGCATAGTTAAACACGACATAATACCAATATAAATGGACACTTTTCACATTGCAGGTTTCTCAGCAGCGGAAGTCGTCATAGTTGGGTTAACTTGAAGAGCAGTGAATGGGAAAATACCACAATTTTTTTTGTTGCATTCCCATTTGCTCAAATAGCAAAAGAAAAACTCCAAGATGGTGTTCACGACTTTCAATAAAAGCAAACAAATTTTAATCAACGTTCATGGACGCAAGCTACTTATTTGACTCCCTAACACACAATATAGCAGAGTTACCTTGAAAGTACTAGTTAACCGACGCCATTATCTAGTGTCATGCGCGTGACCGGAAACGGCGGGAAAGGTTTCGGTGTCCGTTTTCTCTGTAGTCTGACGCATGTTTGTGAATTTTTCCCCTCCAGATCCTCTTCTGCACGCTAAACTCACACAAAGTGGACATGCAGAAGCTGCTGGGCGGTCAGATCGGTCTGGAGGACTTCATCTTCGCGCACGTGAGGGGGGAAACCAAAGAGGTGGAGGTCGTTAAAACCGAAGACGCGCTCGGCCTGACCATCACCGACAACGGCGCGGGATACGCCTTCATCAAAGTGCGCGCTAGTTAGCCGGTTAACCAGGTTAACGGTTTCCTGGAAAACAAGTCTGGAGTGTCGGGAATCTGAACATTTGAGCCCCCAAAACGAAATACAACCCTGGGACAAAACAAAAGCAAAACAGAATCAATAAATAAAACTAAATAACATAAATAAACAAAAATGCTAAATGTTTTTGCAAAGTAGGTAGCCTAAGTAAATAGCTATGTAAGTAAATAAATAAATAAATAGCCTAGCCTACATAAAGAGCAAAGTTGGTGTAAGTTATCAACATGACCAAGGTTTCCTGGAAAACCAATTTTGAATATTCAGAATCTTAACATTTGAGCCTCCAGAAGGAACATACAATCAATCAATAATTAAATGTTGCATGTTTTTGTATATGCTACTGGCTGGTTAAAAAATAAGTAAAAAAAGAAAAGAAAAGGTAAATCCTTTCATTTATGCCAGTGGCCAGTAAAATAAAATAAAATAAATATAAAATGTTTCATATGGCTAGTAAATAAAGGGGGAAAAATTAATAAATTAAGTGAGTATAATCAATTGAATCAGCACATTTTCTGGAAAAAACAAGCTTGTAAAATTTTAACCTCCAAAATGAAAATACAATCCTGGAAAAAAAAAAAAAAAAATAATAATAATAATAAACAAAACAAAACAAATGAATGAATACATAAATACATTGAAAATAATAAATAAATGAACAAAAATAAATAACAAATAAACAAACAAACACAAAAAACCATCAAGACAACTCAAAAGTCATTTTTATATCAAATGCATAGAAATGCAGCATGCATTTTGCAATGAAATGTTACTTCTGTGAGAAAATTGAAGGATGTAAATCGCAAAATATAATCAAATAAGTAAAAAAACAAACAAACAAAAAACAAAGACCAGTTGAAAATAGTGAAATAAACGTTATAAACATATGCAAATGCAAAAAACTGGACACCATGAATCAATAAAACAGTTTTATTATGCATTATTTTTTATTGTTTTACATAATTTAATCAAATATATAAATATATATTTACATATATAATATAATATAATATTAGTATTTCATATTCTGTGTTTTGTTTTAGAGGATAAAGGAAGGCAGCACCATTGACCGAATAAAGACGGTGTGTGTCGGCGATCACATCGAGGCCATTAATGACCAGAGCATTGTGGGATGTCGGCATTATGAAGTGGCGAAGATGCTGAAGGAGCAGCTGAGAGGAACACCGTTCACCCTGCGCCTGGTCGAGCCCAAGAAAGCCTTCGGTGAGCGCTCATATTAATATCTCATATCACATCAACACATGCTTCTCGCTTCATCAAAACATCCACGTAACACACCTGACCTCAGTTAACATCAATAAACTGCTGGATGTGTTTACAAAGTATAAGCAGTTTGATCAACTCAGTCTGGACCTTATATTAGGAGAATAGCGCCATCATGGGTTCACACTATGGAATCACATTGAAGCATATTAATATATTAGTCTAAATATTATAGTAGTATATGAATGAAAATATAGTAATAATTTATTATTTGATCATATATGTAATATAGTATTAGAATAAATATTTTATTAAATTAATTAATAAAATACAGTAATTATAAATGTATTCATTTTAAAATGTACATAGTAAAACACAAAATTGTATTTATTTATGTTTCAAACATAAAGATGTCAAGGTCCACGTGTATATGTTATCTGATCTTTGACGCGATTCTGTGCTTAATTGATCTAATATTTTATGTTTTTAAAAAAAAAAATGTTGTAGATTTAAGCAGCAAATGAGAATCGCTAAAATTAATGCATATATTTTGAGACAAAGGTCTTCTTTATGATTTTCAGTTTTGTTTAAGATAATTAAAGCAACAGTTTTTAAATAACGAAAGAATGGTATTTGGGGTAAAAAGCGCCCGTGCTGTTGGGGCTAAAGACACACAGTAATTAACATAATTAATAGATCGCTGACTTTTCCATTTGTTGACATGACATGGTTAGATTTAGATGGTAAATATCATATTTTATGTTGTTATAATTATATTATGTATGTGTCCATATTAGAGATAATCACCATGTTTAGAATGAAACCATCATATGTAAAAACATGATATTAATCATATCATATAATAAAATATAATTTGTTGTTACTACTGTAAATATATTTTCAATTATTGGATCTCCTTCAATACTTTCAGAATCTTTACTTATTAAAATGATTTTTTTTTCTGTATTATAAAATATATTTTTTATATTAACGACAGCGCATTTATTGAACAAATTTTTTATTTTTCAAATTAAGCAGAAAACAGTACAAACTTTGCTAAAGTGATTGTTTTGAACACGTATTAACTTAGACATTATTTTAAAAAACATTATTTTAGCTGAATTATTTGTATCAATACTGTGTGCCCTGTGTGTGGGGTAAAAAGCCCCTCTTGCCACCTCATACATTTGTACGTTTTTAAACAAAATAAACAACTTGAATGATTTATTTTCACACAAAATCTGTTGCTCCATTAATGTTCAATACAACATATATATTTTTTCTGCAATTATACATTTTAGGTGCAGTGAATAGCAAATTTTTTCTTAAGGTGGGCCTTTAGCCCCGTTGTACCCTATATATGTAGTATATTAATAATTGTTTAATTATCTGTAAACATATTTATTTACAAAATATTTGTTTAAATGTTTGCACAAACACACACACACACACACACACAGTATATTACACATTTATTTAAAAAAAAAAAAAATTGTAGTGGCCAATATATTGAAGAATAGAGTGCCATCCTGTGGTCAAACAGTGGAAAACAGTAGTAAATTATTAAATAAAAGTATTAATAATTCAATTTAAATAAATATTAGGAAATGTGTTTAAAAATATAAATACACTATATGTATTTTTAAAATCTGGAATATTTACATATTTATACAAGTAGGATATTACTAGGCTATACACTGTAAAAAGTGAAAGTTGACTTAACTTAAAAAAATTGAGGAAACCCGTTGCCTTAAAATGATTAAGTACATAATAATAATAATAAAAAAAAAGTTAAATGAACTTGACAATTCAATTAACTTATTTTTTTTTTTTAAATTATCATTTACTTAAAAAATTTAAGGCAACGGGTTTCTCATTTTTTTAAGTTAAGTCAACTTATCACTTTTTACAGTGTATATATAATTGTAAACAAATAATAATTGTAAATGATATATGTGATAATAAATGCATAGTATATTAATGTTTATAAATTTAAATAAACTAAACATTTATTTTTATGAAATATTTAAATATTCAATATAAAATTGTACAACATACATAAAATAAAAATTATTAAAATATGTCATGATGAATACATAGTAATTTTAGCCTGAGCTGCAGAATTTAAATATAGAATTACATTAAATTAATTAAATAGAAATTTTGATATTAAAATGCTGTGAATCAATGAATCATTGTTTTGAATCCCTTACTTGACTCCTCTAAATAAACTGATTCTCCATATATATTTAATAATAAAAGCATATTTACATATACATATTTATTGCTACTAGTAGATTTGAGTATGTTATGTGTATATTATGTATAATATTAAAATTTATTATAAATGTATTTATTTCTACATATCTTTTCTATACAAGTAAAACACACACAGTTGTGGTTCAGAAATGTTTCAGTCGCTCGTGAACACAATAAACACGCGCATGTCATTAATCAGATTCGTTATGACAGTGACCCCAGACGACCTGTGCCATGTAGGAAATAACAGTGAACTCATTATAAATTTGAATAGCAGATTTCCTCAAATTGTACTGTACAATAAATGCAATTTTAAAGACCGAAATGAACGGAAAGTCCTTTTCCGGCATCATTTGTCAAGGAAATGTTCCAGGGTTCAAGGACGCTTTGAAATCTAGCCATTACTAAATTGTCCCTAGCAATAATTTTTGATCAAACAATGAAACATAATGCACAATGTTTCCATCTAACTTGTATTTTGAGCTGCAGCTTGTCATATTAATGGAGTTTGCCGTAAACCGCTTACCTCACCTGAGTGAATATGTCGAAGATTTGTGTTGGATGTTATCTTTGGAGTGGAAAATTGATATTTTATTTGTTAATATAATACTTTGTTTCTCTTATTTCAGTTTATCTCATAAAATTAGCGAGCTAAGCCAGTAGTAGTACTGACAGTCTCATATAAACACGGCTGAAGACGCGAAAAGCGAAGGAACAGACAAACCGAATCAATCGAGGGAGTCATTTACACTGGAAGCGCTCCGATTGAATCAAGCTCGTGACTTCGATCATTCAGTTCAAGCGATTCACTGGCAAAAACCAGTTCAAAACAGCCATTCATTTTCGAAAGTCGACATCGCTTGTAATGATTTTAAAAAAGCACGTGATGTGTGAAACGGACCTTTTCGAAACCATTACGGTGCAAAATGATTCACGAATTTGAAATGATTTCGAAGCCTCCAATCGGATCGCGAATCATTTGATTCAGATCGGCACTTCAGAGCGGGTTCGCGAATCATTTTGATAATTGAAGCTATCTGTGCTCTGAAGTGCTGAGTTAAAATGCTGGCTCACGAATCACTTGTCAGAGGGATTTCGGAACGTGGATCACAATTTTTTTCTGATTTCTTATTTTATTTAAAGGGTACAAAACATAAAACCATTAGCCTACAATAGTTGTAAAATCAAAACAAAGAAATAAAGTTTACACATATACAAATCCCTTTTAAAATTAACCACGATTTTATTATAGTAAAAGTGTAGTAATCATGTTTTTTTTGTTTGTTTTTTTGCCTTAAGAGGATACATAGGATGAAGAGATACAGTTTTCACTGATTTAGGACATCGGATATCATATACTTGACTAAATCAACTCTGAGTAAACAAAAGAGAGATTTAGAGCCAGATTTTTGTTTATGTGTGTGAAATTGAGCAGGAAACACAAATTAGGCTAGCTATATTTTCCAATATTATCTTTCAAACAACCCAAAGAAAACATCCTTAAAACAGAAACAAAAGTCACTTACAAAATGAGATTAGATGAACATTTAAAAAATCTGATCAAAATTTCTGTGTGGGTACAAAACAAGTGAACAAATCTTCCTCAGAAGAGACAAAAACAGTAACTCACTTCAGTGTCTGACTTATATTATAATTATGTCCATCAGCTTTTTGTGAAATTTGGACTTGCTCATTAATCTGTTGTTTGCGCTCTTCATATTTAAAGGAACACTCCACTTTTTTTGGAAATAGGCTCATTCTCCAACTCCCCCAGAGTTAATAAGTTGAGTTTTACCGTTTTTTAATCCATTCAGCCGATCTCCGGGTCTGGCGATAGCACTTTTAGCATAGCTTAGCATAGATCATTGAATCCGATTAGACCAGTAGCATCGCGTTCAAAAATGACCAAAGAGTTTCGACAGTTTTCCTATTTAAAACTTGACTCTTCTGTAGTTATATCGTGTACTAAGACCGGCGGAAAATGAAAAGTTGCGATTTTCAGTCCGATATGATTAGGAACTATACTCCCAGTCCTGCGTAATAATCAGGAACTTTGCTGCGGCAGCAGGCGCAGTGATACGCAGCGCCTGAAAGCAGTCCCCAGCTATATTATAACCAGGTACCTGGCTGGGGACTACTTTCAGGCGCTGCGTATCACTGCGCCTGCTGCGCCATGTTACGCAGCAAAGTTCCTTGATTATTACGCCAGAATGAGAGTATAGTTCCTAGCAAAATCGGACTAGAAAATCGCAACTTTTCATTTTCCGCCGTCTTAGTACACCTATATAACTACAGAAGAGTCAAGTTTTAAATAGGAAAACTATCGAAACTCTTTGGTCATTTTTGAACGCGATGCTACTGGTCTAATCGGATTCAATGATCTATGCTAAGCTATGCTAAAAGTGCTATCGCCAGACCCGGAGATCGGCTGAATGGATTCAAAAACGGTAAAACTCAACTTATTAACTCTGGGGGAGTTGGAGAATGAGCCTATTTCCAAAAAAAGTGGAGTGTTCCTTTAAGGAGAGAACTAGGCTATAGTTTTCAAATTGGACATCGCTTGTTATGATTTTGAAGGGTGCAGAATTTAGTAGAGATGCTATGACATACTCTACCAATATCCAGCGACTACGGCAATAATTTGTTGTTATGTCCCCACCAATGCCACAATTAACTACGTCTTTGCCAGGGTTTTTCAAACGCGTGTTTGAGAAAGCAGGTAAAGTGCATCTGATCCGCGTGTTTATGAACTACTGGCCTCCGTAAACGAGCTGGTAATTGCCCCGTGCGCAGGTCTGAGTAATTACAGACTCAAAGCAGCAAATGCTAATAATTAGCCGAGGCGCGTTCTTCCCACAGAGAAACAAACACTCATGTAAATCTTGCCACGCTCAGCAGACTGAGCAAACGCTGAATGAGCCTCTGCTGTCTGTGACAGCCAATTACTGCCGTTAATAATCGAAAGGGCTTTGATTATCATTATAGCATTAGCTAATTGGATGTTTTAGAGTGATGGATTAGCCTTTGTGAGAGAAGCGCGGGTAATTACGCTCCGGAGCGCGCGCTCTGTTCCCTCACCGTGTTTGTACATAGAAGATCAAAGGGAAAATAGCTTGCTAACTAACTACAAGTAGCCTAGTGATTCCTGGCTATTTTCAGCAGCATGACTGTAGTTTAGTTCACCTTTTCTATTTTAGCATTGTATATTTAAAATGATATTGCCTCTTGAAATAGCTTCTGTGAAGTTAGCTTTCTGTTTGTAGCTAACTCCTGTTTCAAACATTTAGCTTGACTGTAGGTGAACTATATTGTAGAATAGAAGCTTCGTGAAAATAAATGGAGAGAATGGCATATATATATATATATATATATATATATATCAACATATATATATATATATATATATATATATATATATATATATATATGAAAGATAGATAGATGTATTGTAACATGTAATACATTAATAATATGTAATAGTAAATTAATAAAATGAATAATTAATTAATTTAAAATGTATAAACCTATTAATGTATTCATTCAATAAATATATTATTTGTATATTATATATATATTATTATTTATTTAATCATATTACTTATTAATATATTAATATTAAATATCTTATAAATATTAATATAAAATGTACAACATTGTTCAAAAGAACAAGTATCTAAATATATATTGTTGAATATAGAGTAATTTTTATATAGAGTAATTAATCTCTATATTTTCCATTTTATTTTATTTTTTTGTTAAAGTTTTAGTAATTTTCTTGTGTTTTTGTCATTTTATTAGGTTTCATTCCTTTTAAAACGTCTAATTTGTTTTTATTTACTTTTAGTTCAGTTTTAGTTTATTTCAGTACATCAAGTTAAACTAAACAAAAATTATATATTAATAAAATATCATGCTTATATTTACAGTAATCCCAAAGTGGATATGAGTCGCATGATTTCTCAGAAATTTCACAGCCATAAACAGGAAACCGAAGCTTGGAACTTCTTTCATTATTCACTATTGATGATTCAATCTGTTTTCCTGGATTTCCGTTGTGCCCAGATGATGATCTCTAACGATTGAAAGGTTAAGTTTGTTTGTGTGTTGATCAGATATGATAGGCCAGAGGACGCGAGCGCCAAAGTCCAGCGAGGGCAAAATGGTGAGCGGGAAAGAGACGCTGCGGCTGCGCTCCAAAGGATCGGCCACGCTGGAGGAAATCGTGAGTCAGGGTGCAAATCCCAGGCTTTTTCAACCTTAAGCTTGCTCTGCATCTCATCTCCAACCGTTTGTCTTCCAACAGCCCAGTGAGTTCGAAGACAAGGCCATCAAGAAGGTCGACGACCTGCTGGAGAGTTACATGGGGATTCGAGACCTCGAACTCGGTGAGAACCTTACCGTAAAAGGCCTACGAGACTCAAGCAGAATGTCTCTGTGATTCCCATAAATTCATGAACATTGTTCAAAGCAATTTGTGCCCCATGGGATCAACTCCTTCCAAAAAACAAATTAATGAAATAGTTTACCCCAAAATAACAATGTGCTTAAAATGAGCTCAACCTCAGGCCTTCCAAGAAGATGTTTGTTTCTTCATCACGTTTGGAGAAATATGCCATTCCGTCACTTGCTCAGCAGTGGATTCTCTGCAGTGAATGGGTGCCGTCAGAATGAGAGTCCAAAGAAGCTGATTACTATAATCCACAAGTAATCCACACCACTCCAGTCCCTCAATTAACATCTTGAGAAGTCAAAAGCTAAAACAAATCCATCATTAAGACGTTTTTAACTATAATCCATTATAACGCTTCTTCCAGTGAAAAAGTGGTCTGGTCTGAATCAGGGGAGAAATCTGTCTTCTCAAGCTGTTATAACTGATGGACTGGAGTGGTGTGGATTATTGTGATGTTTTTATCAGCTGTTTGGACTCTCATTCTGACGGCACCCATTCACTGCAGAGTATCCATTGGTGAGCAATGCTACATTTTGATTTAGCATCTTATTCGTGTCCTACAGCGACTACCATCGTGGAAGCTGGGAAGAACAAGAAGAACCCGGATGATTTCGCCGAGGCACTTGACTCCGTTCTGGGCGACTTTGGCTTTCCTGACGTCTTTCTGTTTGACGTTTGGGGTGCTATGGGAGACGTGAAGAATGGACGTATTTAGAGGTAATGCATGACTTAAAGATATTTTGTATGGAAAAAGTTGTTCCTTTTTGTCTTGTAGTCAAATTTGTTTTCATGGGTATAATTTTGGTACATTTTTATTGATTTTTTTTATTTACATAGCTAAATGTAGGAATTACATATGCTAGTTTTTCAAATATATAGTCAAATATAAAAAATTAAATAGCAAAATATTAAATGTTATTAATGTGAATAATTATCATGAAACTAATACATAATATTAAATAGTATTTTATCTAATATTTAATATTATTCTTTTATCTACACTTGTTTCAATTATATATTTTTAAATATTAAAAATGCATATAGATTTAGAAAACAATGTAATTTATTCATTTGTTTTCTGATTATTCCTTTAATGATTCTTTTGCATTTGCTCAAAATGTGTGGCAGTTTTCATATATCATAAAAAAGTCAAAGTATATTTAAGTAAATATTGCTGTTTTTTTTTGTAATACATTAATACATAGCAAAATTTATTTAAAATATTAAACATGTTAATTAACTGAAATAAATACATACATATATATATATATATAATTAATTAATCACATAACAAAATTATTAAATCAAAAATTCTAAAAAACTGAAAATATAAACATTTTTCTTACAGTTTAATTAGTCCCGATACATAGTTACTTTTGGATGACTGTCGATGGATAATCATGGTTTTTAAGAATCACATGTAGTTATGCAATCTACCAGCATGAGCTAACTGGACCACGCTAACTAACTAAACATCCAGCCCTCTTTTCATGACTGATATTTGTCATCTAGATGATATTTGTGAAAGAAAAGCACGCAGAAAACACATAAAGCAGGTCATTCAGGAGGCTTTATTTACGGGCAGCTCTCAAACACACACACACACACTCTTACAGAAAACCATTAGCAGGTCTTTCTTCCTGACGCCGGACAAACACCATTAGAAGCTTAACGTCAGACACTACAGGCTAACGCTATCTCACACCAGCACATGCTTTTCCTCGTCTGTGTTTTTCAGAGTACGTCAGACATCTGAGAGACATTCAGCTTGATTTGTGACGTCTGTCATCTGTTTTCATATACACAATCCTCCCAATTCCCACCTTTATCCCGAGGAAGGAGAACGTCAAGGTATTAGCGGCTAATCGGCATGCTAATGCAAACGTCAAGTGTGTAAATCAGTATGAAGTAGGTCAAACTGTATTTCCCACCCATGTGTATAGCTAACTAGGATATAAACCAATCTTTTAAGTGTTTTACATGACAACTTTGACTTTTAGAAGAATTATGATGTTAGCTTAGCTTAGACTAGCCTTTGTTTGTTTTGACATCTGTTGTGCTATGTATAAATACATCGTGTTACTGGTGAAATGAATGATCTTTTACGATTAATGACAGATCTTGTGACACGATTAGCTTGTGTATATATGAATGATAAATATTTAATCAATTCTATGCACATTCAATGTTTATTTAACGTAAAAATCTACTAAATGTTTTTGAGTATTGTATATCCTGTTTTACAACCCTTTTAGATGACCTGACGTGACATTTGAATATGTGTAAAGATTAAAAACATACCACAAATTGACTTTTTGTACATTCGCAAGAGAGCCACCAAAATGGCTCACAAATTTTCTTTAGTCAACGTTAAATCAAAATTGACACTATTTACTTTAAAACTCATTTTTGGTCTTATAGAGTCCAGAAGTAAAAATCCCATTCATTTTCTCGTTATTCGTTTTTTTTTTTGGTAAATGTTACAGACAAAACCACTGTGAGCTACGCGGTTGTTATTTGATGGTATATCCACAGTATTTTAACTCTTTATTTCAACTTGTTAAAAAAAAAAAAAAAAAATGTTTTGCCATTGTTTCTAATTCAATTATGTCATTCGTAATCCTTCATGGGATTGTAGTACTTCAAGTATGTTATCTTTTATCTTTGTCTTTTTGTCCAATTTTCAAATGCTTTTTTTGTTTCAAATCAGAGATTTATGATTTACCTCGTAGCTTGCTGGTTTGATTGTGGATTTTAACTCTTTAACGAAGACATTTATGGGCAAAATGAACGGGAAAACCTCCAAGAACTACTGAAAAATGGGCAGGGCATATTGTGCACTCTATTGTGCAAAGGCTCCGCCCCATATTTTAACCCCTCCCCCTCCAACCAACCGTCTCTTTTCATCATCCAATCGCTGTCTAACTGATCAAATCAAGCCCCACCCACTTTTCACTCTCAAAAACAGCATATTACCAAAGTTACTCATTTGAATCATTTAACATGGTTTATTTGCAGGTAGTTAGTCATGCTAATGCTTATTTAGCATTAGCAGTTGTAGCCGTGAACAGAACGTTGCAGAACGAGGAAGCTGATATGAATCTAGTTGACATTACTGATCCTTAATTGTTTTCCTGTTAGCCAAGTGCACTCTACAAGACAGAAGCTTATCATCATGATTACAGTCTGCGAGCAAAACCCCTTGCTTGTAACCAAGTTGTATGCGATCACTATTGAGAAGTCGCAGACACCAGATGTTCACTGAGTCCAAGTCATGTTTTTTGTCGCAAGTCAAAACATGGAACTGTTGGCCAAACAGCTCTATAATTTGGGAATATGATGCAAAAATGACCATAAATACATGTTGTTTAGTGCACACTAGCTGATAAGATTCTGTTTGCAGTGTGTGCTAGGTATTAGCGACGCTGCTTGCCAAAAATGATCTCAACCAAATATGCAAATACTTAAGAGAACAATTGGCCAAAGCAATCCAAACACAAGAGGGTTGAATAATGATTTTCACACAGCAATGCTCGGGTTTACATGCGATATAAATAAGAGACCAAAACAGATTATTCACTCTGACAGCATTTGATGCTAACCTTGTGTCTCCTCACACAAGAATAACCAAATTTGTGCTGGTAATGATACTTGTTTGATTCCTCAAAAGACAAGAACATTCCATGACAAGACCAGAAATAAACAAGAATCACTTATGTGGTGAAAGTTGCCTGCCATTTTACCCAAGTGTATGGTCTTCAAAGTCTTATCAGAAAGGAAAAGGAGGGTGTTTGTCTGGGAAGTGAGCCAAAACTGCTCAGTCATCCCAAATCGAGCCCAGTCTGCGTGTTTCTACTGTACATTTTCATTGTAGACCTTAACTTTTGTACGTAACGTAACACTTATTATAGGTGTACTGTAGTGATTCAAGACAAGCCAAGAACACGGTTTGGAAAATGGATTCATGATGTACTCGCTTATTATATTAATTTTGTACATTTTGAACACAAAAAACTATTGCGCAAAGGTCCTGTCCCCCCCCCCTCCAACCAAATGTCACTTTTCATTATCCAATCACTGACCAACTGGTAAAATTCAAGCCCCACCCACTTTCCTACTCAAGCCTTCAAGCTTGTACTGTACATTATTAAAGCCATTTAAGTACATATTCTGGCTTTTTTGTCCAATTTTCAAATACTTTTTTTGCTGTAAATCAGACTTTGTAATGTTGTGATTCACCTCATAGATGACTGGTTATTGTTCATGGTTAGGTTTAAATCTTTAACGAAGACTTGATTGGGAAATGAATAGGAAAAACTCCAGTAACTGCTAAAAAAGTGGACGGATATTATTGTGCAAAGGCTTCACACCAAAAGTGAGATCACCAAACACACTTAGTTTTGAACCCCTCCCCCTTCAACCAACTGTCACTTTTCATTATCCAATCACTGGCCAACTGGTCAAATTAAGCCCCACCCACTTTTCCACTCAACGCCTCAAGTTTTTTTTTTTTCCATTAAGCCATTGAGTACACATTTTTTCAAATTCTCCTAATTGTCCTAATTTCAAATATTTTCAAAGACTTGAATGGGAAAAACTTTAGGAACTGTTGAAAAAGTGGGTGGACACTATTGTAGGCTCCACCCCCAGGGTGACATCACATACTTATTTTCCAACCCCTCCCCCTCCAACCAACCATCGTTTTTCCTCATCCAATCAAAGGCCAACTGGAAAAACCGAGCCCCGCCCACTTTCCCACTCAAGTTTCTACAACAGCTTCGCTCTCCAAGTTCATGTGAGTTCGCCACGTCTTGAGAGCTCAAATATACGCTCTTTGAATGTGTCTAACTAGACTTTCTTGGCCAGGCCGGCCGTCAGCACCTCTCCGAAGAGCGACGCACCAACAAAAGTGTTCAAATGGTGGGTCACACCCTACATTGGGCGCCACATTAAACATCGAATCATTAATGAAGTAGAAAGTAAATGCTAGTCTTGGCTGCTAAATCGAACTAGACATCGCAGTGGCATCCAACACAGGTAGAGGCGTATCCTCTTGTCTGGCTTTGCTTGGATTCGGCCGGACGCGATCCAAATGGTCAGTCGTTCCTCCGAGAGAGGCGCGTGTGAGCTTGCGGAAGGACGTCGAGATGGTCGGATAGAGGCTGATGATGGAGCCGCGGGACCAGTCCATCCTGGGAGCGATGCGCTTCAGTATTGCACGTCGGAATAAGATGTAGACCCAGGGATCCAGGACCTGGTTCCCCGTCGCAAAGCGAATCCAGAGAAGCAGGTGGTGAACGTCGAGCTCGCTCCCCGACAGCACGGTCTGCGCAATAAACACCTGTTGAGAGGAAAATAACGAGAGGGTGATGAGAGGAACGCCGAGCGCGAGCCAACGCTTGAACTCCACTTGAGTCAGTCAATAGAATAAACACAATCACTACGCTGCAAACATTGCCGTCGCTACAGGCTTTGTCATTTCTAAATGTTTACGAAAACCAATGGATTTTTGCAATAACCAGAATGTAGCATCTGGGGATGTTGGAGGCAATTTCCAGGAACGTATTTACTTGCATACTGTCGATACTAAATATATTCACCCCCCAAAATATTATACAGATGTGAAAAACATTTTTTGCATCTCTCCCAATATTTTTGGAGCGAATCTCAAGAAATCTGTCATGTTTAGGTCTTATTTCACACCAAAATCAAAAGAAAGAAATAGAAAAAGAAATAAAAATTTAAGCCCATTCAGACTTGATTAATCAACCTTTCTCATTTCTGCTGTGCAATTCTAGTATTTGTTGTAAATAAATCAAAAATGAGTTTAATTATCATGCTTAATGGTCAGAAAAATAATAAAATATAATTTCTATTTTTGCTTTTAAATGCAGGGTTAAGATTTACCTTATTATTGTGAAAAATAAAAGCAAAACAAAGAAAGATACTGGAAATAAAATGAGCCATGTGGGACCAACAGCAGCTTCTTATTTGGACGCTATAAAGTTTTTTATTTTTAGGATGAAACTGATGAAATATCACATGACCTTTCTGGATATTTTTCCAAATAGCTGCAAGATAACAAATGGGTTTGTTGTTAACATAAACATTTAGCAGAAATAAAGTGAATACAGCCATAAAAGTAAAGTAGTACTGAATCACTGACCTTTGCTGAGTGTTCACTTGACAAAATACACATGCTCACACACATACAAATAAACACAGTGTATTTGGTGGAACGTGACACAAAATACAAACATTTACCATGGTAAGTACAGTTTCTGCCAAAATATGATAACTTCTGTAACAATTACTGCTACAAAGAAAATGTGGGAACCTTATTACTTTCAAGTCATTAAAATATCTATATGTACATTAATAATATGCATATTATGCTTATGTTTGGTTTATTAAATAAAATAAATATAAAATACATAAAAATAAAAAATAATATAATTTAATATAAATACTATATTTATAAACATTTATCACAGCATACATTAATACTATATATTTATTTTATATACATTTATATATATTTTTAATATGAAATTTTTATTATAAAAATATTACATATTACAATTTATAAAAATAAATACATTTACATTTAGTCATTTAGCAGACACTTTTATCCAAAACGACTTACAAATGAGGATAATAATACATTTAATAATATTTTGTGTTAATTAATTAAAATACAATTTAAATAAGCATAAATATATAAATATGTATATATTTATTTATTAAAATATAAACATATTACAAATAATAATACAAATAAATGAAATAATTAAATTGAATTAATAGTATTTAGGTTTAATAAAAAATAATAATAATTATAAATAGTTTTGCATTTATTTTAATGATATATATTTATTTACATATTTATTTTTATTTAATAGAATATAAATATTTTATTTTTATAATATAACAAAATATAATATAGGTATATTAATAATAATGAATTATAATTAATAATATTTAGTCTTAATATATAATTAAAATAAACGCTCTCTCTGTCTATATATATATATATATAATAACATTTTGTTTTAATTTGTAATTAATATAAAAATAAAAATTTTAACACACACACATACATACATATATATATATATATATATATATATATACACACACTGTATATACATATATATATGTATGTATGCATGCATAAAAATAAAGATTAACACACACACACACACATACACATATATGTATGTATGTATGTATGTATGTATGCATGCATGTGTGCATGTATATTTAAAACACTTGTGCTGTACTTTGGCAGAAACTATGATTAGTGTGGTTGGGTGGATGATGGTGTCAGCGGTCAGTGGTCATTATGAATCAGTGCACAGCCAGAAGCGTTTTGCAGCATTTGATTTCGCTACTGATGAGAGTGTGAGTGTGAATGGTGCTCGCCGTTAATTCGGATCACAATCTGGATCGGCCTTTACTCGCCTCAGTCTAGACTCCTGACAGAGGATGTAAATCCAGGGGTCACATATCTGATTGCAGGTGGCCAATCGCAGGTAGAACAGAACGCTAAAGGGCTCGACGGTTAGCGAGGACACGACCGTCTTCAGTATGTACATCTGTCCGGAGACACAAGGTGATCAGACGAGGACAGGAGAGTGTTTATTCCTGCTTACAGATGATTGGCTGTGAGTCCCAGCTGGAGGAGCGTGTTTTAACTGTGGGATCTGTGGACTTATGGATGTTATAGTGCTGGAAATTACATTTAAAGATGACGCTAATTTCATGTTATGCATCCTAAATATACACAAATAAATCTTTTTTTTTTTTTTTGCATACTCTGACAGAATATATGCTTAATTGGAAAGGACAAACAATAAAACAATATTAGTGACACAATAATCAAATAATATTAAGTAATATTTATCACTCTCATCATCTCTAAATACACTTTTAAATAATCTGATGAGCCTTGTAATTTGTGTAAAAATGGACGTAAATTATATTTTCACAATAAATATTAAAATGGTTTGTGTTTCATGTTTTGTTCAGGTTGTATTTGTAATTCACAGGAGTAAAAAATATATAGATATATAAAATATTAATGTAGCTAATATTTCTGTGATGGGCTTTCATATTTTAGGACTGAAAGTGTGAGTTTTGGGTAAGGGAAAAATATATTTTTACATAAAAAGGCAAATAATGGATAATGACATGTTAATGCTAAAAATAAATATAAAAATATACAAAATATTATAAAATAGATTTAAAAATAAAAATAGATAATTTTATTTGCTTAATATTGCTTTGATGGATTTTGAGGTTTGGACAAAGAAAAAAATCTACATACAAATCTATATAACATTTGAACTTTATTAAATATAAATATTTTACAAAAATGAACTTAAGTAAAAAAAAAACAGTAAAAAATTAATACTATAAATAATTTATATCATAAATTTATACATTTTATTTAATTTAGATAATATTTCTTTGATGGACAAAGAAAAAAAATCTATATATGATAAATCTTTATAATATTTGAATTTAATTAAATAGAAATATATTACAAAAATAAACTACTAATATTAAAATAATACTAAACTACTACTGATGCCTGTAGCAGGAATCAAATTTGAAATAAGCTCATTTTGTGCATAAAATTGTAAAATTTCTCCATTTAAACATTTGTTATGTTCTCTATGTTCTATTGTGAATGAAATATTGGCTCATGTGATTTTGAAATTCTTTTAGTTTTCATTTTATTAAAAATAAATAAAATAAAATAAAAACAATCCCAACATATCCAGAATTCAGGTTGTATATATATATATATATATATATATATATATATATATATATATATATATATATATATATATATAATGTTTTATAATAATAATAATATTGTATATATATATATATATATATATATATATATATATATATATATATATATATATATATATATATATATATAACAAAAAAATCTTAATTTACTTTAAATTCTTTAACTTAACTTATATTAATATTTCTGTGATGGCTTTTCATATTTTAGGTTTTGGAAAAATTAATAAAATCTATACATAAAAAGGTATTTTATTTTAAAAATTCAAAGAGAGCTTCAATGTTTAATAACATAGTTTATTTTAATTATTTTTATTTTTAAATTATTATTATTATTTTAATTATATAACAATGAATTTGAGTTTTGTTAGAAATAGGAAGTGTGTCTTTGTGAGGACTTCCTGTTCTTCCCTTCAACAGGAAATGGCTCTTTCCCATTAGTCTTATCAGCAGTTCTCACACGACTCCTTCACGTTCCTCGACTGGCAGAACTCTGAACGTTTTATTTAACGAGCAAAGCCTCTGGTCTCGCCATCAGTAATGCACCTGCCTCGCGCCGCAGTGTTTCTGCATTACAATAAACGAGACTGAAAACAAGCAGCGTCACGGGCAATTATAACTGATTTGGATGATTACAGAAAGCAATTCTTGTATCGTCACACTGCGAGTACAAACCAGATGCTGCCCAGATCTGGATCTGAAACAGGGCTCATTTGAATCCGATATGAACTAAAGTCTGACATGTCCACATACAGGAAGCATTTGACCTTTTTAGTGGACTTGAGACTGTTCCAAACCTTGTAAGCTGCCTACGTAGGTGCTATTTTAAAGCCAAACTTCAATGACTCTTCCCAGAATGCATTGGGCTGCACTTAACAAGAAACAACCTGAAAATGGTGGATGAGTTACTGAAAGGTGTCACTATAAAATAGTTAAATGTAATTAAAAAGGCAGTATTTTATTCAGTAATTGCATATGACATGTATTTTTCTGCTTATTAGAGTGTTAGCTTAGCCATATGCTAACATCAAACTCTACTAGAATCAACTATCAAGCTGTTTATGTATCATTTATTGTAATTTTAATATAACTACACCAAAACAGTTAGTCATTTTTCAATGTTAAAATCGTGTTGGCATGTATATTGCTTACACCGTTTGGCTAAACTGTTGAAATAGTTAGTATTTTGATGTTTACAGATCAGTCCCATTCACTTCTATTGTTAGTCGTATGTCATTTATTTTTAATATATTTTATTATTATTATTATTACTATTATTATTTTAAACAATTTAATTATTATTATAATTAGTTTAGCGTAATTATATTACTTAATGAAAGAATGTTTTATACTACTACTACTACTACTACTAATAATAATTTTTAGTATTATTATTGGGTTATGTTGATTGTATTACTTAATACAAGAATGTTTTGGCAGTAGCAAAATACTAATTTAATTATATATTATTATTATATATATAATTATTATTATTTATTATACTTATTTTATTTATATTAATTATTTTATAATTATTGCTATTAATTGGTTGGTTTAATTATATTACTTAGTTTAATTATATTACTTAATGCAATAATGTTTTGGCAGTATCGAAATTAAATATATATATATATATATATATATATATATATATATATATTTAATAATAATAATTGTTGTTATAATTATTATTGTCATTAATTTTGTAATATTATTGGTTGAAGTAATTTTATAAATATTGTAATAATAGGTTAGTTTAATTATGGAAGGACATTTTATAATAATAGTTAGGGTAAGGATAATGATGGTGATGATTGGGTTTGGGTAATTATGTTACTTAATAGACATTTATATTGTGATTATGAATAATAAAAAAAACTGTAAATCTTCCCCTTTATTGCACAAGTTGTATGTTATTTTATTTTTTTTAAAGGAGGGAATGTGAAAGTAACTTTTTCAACATTTTGCCACAAACACTGTCGATTTAGCTCAACTGAACCCGTAATAGTCCTCTACAAGATTCCTTCTTGGTTACGATGTCGCCTACTTTGTAGGCGTCTTACTAGGTTTCGGAAACAGCTCATTTTGGTCAGTTGGCCTACAGACTTAGTACTCATCAGTTGTCAATGTATTTTAATCACTCACCAGTAGAGGGCACCAGCAGACGGAGGCGATGGTCATGATCAGAATCAGCTGCACCATCATCTCCACTTCGTAGTCTCGTCTCCGTTGAGCGCTGTCCTGTCCGCAGCACACCTTCAGCAGGGTGACGACGCTCACCGTGTTGAGCAGGAACGACACGGCCAGCGACAGCAAACCTACGAGCGAGAAGATCAAACCGAAGGCCATATCCAGTGGTCTGGAGCTGATGTTGAGGAAGCACCAGGAACCGGGGACCTGGAGATGGTAGCTTCCCAATCCAACCAATGGCAGGAGACTGATGCAGCCGGCCGTGACCCAAACCATGGCCACCGTCAAACACGCCCTGCTGTTGGTTATGGCGGTGGAGCGGGCGAAGGGTCGGTTGATGCCTATGAATCGCTCCACAGCCATCGTTGTGCCGAGAAGCAGCGGGCAAAGGCCGTAGAAGACCATCGACATGCCCATGAAGTTGCAGAAGTGGCAATGAGGGTCCAGTTGGCGCCAGTTGAAGTGCGTAATGTGGAAGGACACTACGATGGACCCGGTGACCAACAGCCCCATGAAGTCGGTGAAGACCAACCCGCCAAGGAAGAGCAGGAAGGAGGAGCGTGAGCGGCTCTTGGTGTGGTGGAAGGTCTTGGCCAGAACCACCAAAGCGAAGAGGTTGGAGCTCAAGCCGAGGCTGCTGAAGACCGCCGAGAAGTACGCCGAGGTGATGGTGTGGTTGTGTCTGAAAGGTGTGCTGCTGATGGAGAAGCAAAGCGGAGTCGCGTTACTCTGCGCCAACGTTTTGTTGAACAGCGATGAAACCATGATGGCGACTGCTGAAGACGGGTTTATTTCATTCTGTGAACCTGCGATGGAGAAAAAACAATGGAAAAGCTTAATAAATGTTGCTAAGCACATAGATATATGTATAGGCAGTGTTGGGGGTAAATTGTTACAAGTGACGAGAGTAATCAAATTACATTATACACTCTGACAGCTCTCCTGCCCACATGTTGAGAGAAATCGCAAGTAAATTGTGTGCGATGTGAACATTATGTTACTGTATTTCTAGACTTAATGTGAACATGCATTTACTCATCTCGCTTGCACAAAAACAGATTCAGTATTCTTCAAGATGAATAAAAACAATGAAATATCCTTTATGTATTTAATCCCATTTTATTAACCAGTGTCTTTGCTGCTGACCTTTGATGATCCAGTTTATGATTTCCGATAAACATATCATTTGCGTTTCATGTTTTTTATTGCTGAAGACTGAAGAGTATTTCACTTCTCTTCATGCAATCCAGAATGGCAGCACAGCTAAGAGGCTTATTTGAGCTGCGTCCTTTACTGTACAGACGTGAATTTACATTTCCTTCAGCCTGACGCTTATTATACTTATTATACACCAGAAGAGTAACTTTTTATACTAAAAATAAACAAGTAAGCCCAGTCCAGACAATTAGTTACTTTTTTAGGGAGTAATGCGATATTGTAATCCATTACTTTTAAACTGTGTATTGATAGATGTCTTATTAGCCGCTGTTTCGATGGGACGCTATACGAAAGCCGTCAGCCATATTGGACTGGTCAAAGTGGGTGCATGAACATTCGAGAGCAAGATGACTGTGTGTCCGTTATTACATGCATGTATGAATATCTATATCTGAAACAGACTTCAGCAGGTGATTTAGCTAAGCCAACAATACAAGAAGCCGTTAGCTAACATGATGTTAAAAAGTTACCACAGTTTAAAAACCTGTAATATCAAGTTAATATCAGATAAAACATAAACCTGTCAAAGTTTATTCCAATTCTTCTGGAATTAAAATTTTGGTGTTGTGCAATGTTGTGGCATCTTGGAAAACTCATTGATTTTTACTGTAGGTCGAATGGCTGATCACAGTATTTACCAAGATTGTGCACTAACACATGACTCATTTGGTTCTGGGACATTGTTTTGCTAGAAAACGGAATAAACGAGTCACATCCCTGCGTGTGTTTTTTCCCAACATCTTGAGCAATAGTACAGAGTGCTTCATTCTAAGCCAACGTTTGACAGCACACAGAAACTAAAACATGGACCGTGATGGACAAATGTGCCCATGTAGTGTCCGCCGGCGTTTTAGAGCAAACCGCCATTGACGTCAAGAGGAAACGTCAGATATCTGATGAACAATCAGATCTGTCAGATCATACCAACAATAAACAAGCCTCAAACATAACATTTGCTGAAATTAAAGTTTTAAAATGAATAATCAATAATAATTATAAAAAATTCCCTCCATTAACCCAATAATAATAATAATAATAATAATAATAACAATTATTATTTTCAGTACGTGCTGTAATTAATAAAAATAATGTCCATTTAATCTTTTCATATTCTCATTTTATTATTTTTATACTGTAAAATCATTCTTGCATTAATATAATTACTGTAACTCAATAACAATAATAATAATTATTATAAAATCCTTGATTTTTTCCCAATTGTTAACCTATCAATATTAATAATTACAATAATTCTAATTTAATATTTTGATTACATTAGAAAATAATCTTCCATTAGGTAATTAGCCTAACCTTTTATTATTATTATAATTATTATTATTGTTATTATTAAATAACATTTTCCATTAAGTATTTTAATTAACATATTATTATTATTATGATTATTATTATTTAGCATTTTTCCATTACGTAATATAATTACCATGACCTATTATTATTATTGTTGTTTTTATAATTGTTATTATTATTTTTAATATTATTATTAAATGTAATTGTTTATCAATATATTTTACAAAAGCAATATATGTGATTTTAATACACAGCTTCTCATTGTTTACTGCTTTAATGCATATTTTGTATTCTAACTTCTCATTGGATAAGATTCATTCAAAGCTCACTGCACATTATATATTAATGAGCCAAGCTGCTATGAAAGACTTTATTATTCTGATTATTGTTATTAATAAATGCAACTGTATACGGAACATTAGTTGCTTATTAGCGTCATACTTTCAATTGAGGCCACGAGTTACACTGATTTTAATGCAATTAAGATGGTTTCAGGCCCTCTCCTCATTAATACCCCTTAAACTCACTTTAATGTGATTGCTTCATTTTGCATCATGCTAAAGCTAACACTGTAAATAATGCATGCTAATGGAAAGATCTGAACTGCGTTTGCAGAAGTTTCGTGTATCTACATAAACACATCCAGATCTCAGAGATATTTTGTGCCACATCTTTTTTTTTTGTCTGAAAAACACATAAATCCCAAAGGAATGTGAAGTGGATACACTCCACTTTGGTCATTAAACATTAGTGTCTTCATCCACAAACGCGTTCAGATCGATAGGCTACCTCAAGTGCCGATATTATTCATCAGGCAACAGCCTAAACATCTGAATACATTCGGTGGCGTTTCCACTCGTAATGGCCGTTAATGAGGATCCAGTGTACAGAAACCTGAGGCTGCTGATGGTGTTTGTGCGTCTCTCTTAGCAGCGTAATTCCAAAACAAACTGCATTAGCCAAACACAGAGCTTTCCACGGCGCGCTCCTAATCGAATTCCATCAAATGAGGCCCAGAAATCAGCTTAGCGAATGTCAGCGCCAGAGAGTGGGCCGGGAAATCTGCGACCAGTTTGCATGCGTGTGCGTTCACATCTGAGGTTTTCAGCGTTTGGCTGCATGTGTGGAAATGCAGGAGTGTAAAACATCGGCAAAACAGATTATTTATTAAATATGATTACGGTTGTATGCTGTTTTGTTGTATAATCAGAGCATTACATGATTCTGCATTGTATAAACTCTTATAGAAAACAAAGGTTCGTGCAGGAACTCTTCAAGAGCTGTTTCCAGATGTATGTGTTTGATTGAAGTTTCTTCGGATGAGTGATTTCTGGGGGGTTTTCACGCACCAGAACATGAGAATTTTCTGAAGAACTAGAGATTAAACAAGACAGGCCTAGAATAGCTTATTATGAAATGCATCAAATGTTAGATAACAGGTTAAAAAAAGACAAAGTACTACGAGGCAAGGGGACTCAACCATTTATGGGTGATTCTTAGACTATGGTCACTTTTATGTTCTTTGGTCATATTTTTAAAAATGCATATAATTAGGGATGGGTATTGTTTACATTTTATCGATACTGATACCGATACCGATACTGCTTATCAATACCGGTACTTATCGATACTGTTATCGATACTATTTGGTGAAAAAAGATATGATGTGAAAAGTTATTTTAATACTGCTGAATTTTAAAACACACACCGCGCATGCGCACCGATATCACACGCACGTCGAGCAAACGTCGGCCACATCATTCAGTGAAGGAAAATTACAAGCAGCAGCTTCTAATTCGTTATTAACATTGAAGTATACGAAGACAAAACAACCCAAGTATCGATAACAGTATCGTTTCTCCTGAAGCTTATCGGTAGTCCGGTATTGACCCAATTATGTACCGGTCCAAAACAATATCGGTTCTCGGTACCCATCCCTACTCATCACACATTAAAAATGTATCCACAATTTATGAGATCATGCTCTACTTAATGTAAAAATTCTAATTATTTATTTTCTAATAAGCTCTTACCCAAACCAATATTACATTTCAGAGTGTGACAAGTGTACAGTTCAGCATTTGGTCCTTAGGGCAGTTAATTTATCTCATCGACAAACGTATAATTATTGTACATTGTGGAAAAACTGGTAAAACTAGTTACAAAAAATGATCTTAGACAATTCTTGAGTGGCATAAGTTATTCTATATTTAAATAACAACTGTATATTGAGATGTGGTGGAAATGACATTTGTTCATTGCAGGTCGGAAAAATGTAAAATATTAACAATTTCTCTTGTAATCTAAGTTTGTCCTCTTACAGACCTTAAAACTAGACAAATTATTTAAACTTATGAGACTGTGTTATGTGACTTTTGAACAAGTTTTTTTTATTCAACTTCACTAAAAGTGCCCCTAGTTGAAGAAACGCCCTTATATGTACGTTTTGTATATTTCATGTATTTATGTAACGAATTTCTGCAAAATAAATAAATAAATAAAAAGATAAATAAAAAGGTTAATTTTCTCAACCATGCACAAATACAGCTCAAACTCATGATTAAAATTATTTTTAAAATATGCAGCTTATATGATAAAATTATACCACATACCACAAAATCTTCCACAAATATGACACGTTCCCTTAACGTTCATAACGTTTTTTAAAACACTGAACGTTCTAAAAATACTAAGAAATAACATCTTCTTAACTTAATAGAAAGTTAGTAAAACGTAGAACATATTTGTGTTAGCTGTGAGTTATCTGATCGATCTTTAGCAATGTTCTTAAAATGTTGGCACAAAAACTAAAATATATGTTTTGCTGTTTTAAATCAATTGATATGTGTATTAACAGCATAAGTGTATCAAACTCTGAAAAAGGACTGAAAACGTCATGTTGCAGCTACTTTATATAAAGTAATTTTATACAAACGTTAGACCTTAAACGTTACTTTGTACTACTTACATAGGCTATTCAATAACGCAGACTCAGTTTTGGCATTGGCACTATTGTGGTTGAAAATTTTTTTTTTTGCAGAACCTATGTTTGGCATCCACAACGCGTAAAACTCCCGAGGAGTACATCCAAACAAACAAAACAAAACTCATTTGCGACGTTTACTTCGTAAACTGAAGTCAAAAGCGAAACGCACATCAAGACTTTTTGAACTCAAAACGTTTAATTTTACCTGAGAACGTCTGAAAGTCCGGCGCGCATTCCTTCAGTCTCGATCCGCGGATCCCATAGAGTCCAGAGATCTCAAGCTCTCCCTCACATCACCTCCATCCTGCAACACACTCCAACTCCGCTCAAATACACACATAACTGTGAGGATGATGAAGATGAGACACGCCATCCTGTTCCTCCTTCATCGCCGCTATTCGCGGAAGGAGTCTCTGGGTCTCCGCCAGATTCTTCTACCGCTAAAATCAATACCAGAAACTCTCTGATAGCTTTGAGTACCAACGCAGTGTGGGCAGAAATGTTCTGTGATGTCTGAATAAACAGATGGTCTCTAAATTGTCTGTCTGTGTGTGTATCAACAGCTCAAATGACTTTAATTTTGCATTAGCGGTTATTGGTTCAAGGGAAATGCTTTTGCATCTTTATATTTTAATAATTCACGACAGTGGAAATGGAAGAGCTTTTTAAAGCACCAGACGCCAGTGACTAATGACTGCTTGTAATAATGGCAAACAGTTCACCTTTGCATTCAAGTGAACAAAAACTTTAAAACGTTGTCTTTTAAAAAATAAGTCAGCCGTCAAACATTAATGAACGTTCTCAGAATGTTCTGACAAGGTTCTCTCAAAGTTATGTTAACAAACGTTCTTCCAGTTACATTAGAGAATGTTTGTTTACTTAGCTGGTCTTTTCTAACCCAGATAGCACACATCTGTTAAAGATCTTTTGATCTGGATAGCATTTGCTGTGTACAGACGTCTTTCAGATGTCAGTTCAACATACATTCTAAATCATATACATCTAATATAGGACAACGTCTATTTGACATCTGATAGGAAACGTCCAATAGATGTACTGCAGATGAGCAAACACAGAAACAATACATCTTGCAGATGCAAATGCAAACGTCAAACGTCTCCTTCATGTGCTATCAGGGAATGTTCTCAAAACGTTAACACAAAAACATTTTATACCTTATGTCTTAGTTGGACCTTCATATAATGTTTTTTAAATGCTACTTGTTTCAGAACGTTCAGAGAACATTCAGAAATAACGTTTGCATAATGTTTACATGCTCCATTAACCTTCCCATAACAAAGATTAAATGTTTTTGAAACATTTAAAAAAACCGGACCTTCTGAGAACATTGTTAGCAAAACATTCACAGAACATATAATTGTTAGCTGGGGAGTTACCTGGTTTTTAATAATGTTCCTAAAACGTTAGCACAAAAACGTTATACAATGTAAATTGAACATTTTCTTTTTGAACATTGAAGTTGGATGGTCATCTAAGTTTAAAAAAAAAAAAGTTAATTCTGTTAAAAGAACATTCAAAAGTAATGTTTCCATAATGTTTACAAAATTATAAAAATGGCATGTTAACATTCGCATAACCAAAACAACAACAACAACAACAACAAAAAACTAATTGAAAACACTGAATGTTTTAAATGTTCAGAGAACACAGCTTAATGGGAACATCAGCAAAATGTTCTTAGACGTTATTTTTGTCAGCTGGGTAATAGATCTTTCAAGTCTACAAACGTTTTCTACAATTTTTTTCACTCTAGTACTTACCAAATGTCTTCAAAGGGTCTGCACTTCTGTTAAGTATTAGCGCTAGATCAGATACTTATGTGGGGTGAAGCTAAAGCCCTGTGAGCGTTCATGACCGCAATAAACAGCTGATAGGTGAAGAATCTCTGACAATTATGGAACTTTAGAGGACATAATGTCTGTTTCCACTTAGCCGAGGAAACATTTTAGCATAGCATGCTAAATACATCCATCAACACTGAGAAAACAACATGTGTTGCGCTGCGATTAGCTGTTAGCTGCCACCACTATCCCTATCTCTCTTTTTATTCGTCTATGAGACAATAACAATCTGTTTTACCGTGGTAATGACATGTCGTTGATCATTTAATGCAACGCAACAGTTAACATTCGGAATCAATGCTAAACATCTGGCATTTTGCATGCCTACGCAATTAGCAAGAAAAACATATTCTCTGCATAGTTTTGGTTTGTAAATAAACTCTTACGTAAAGACATGTTTATTGCACTTGTGCCTTTGATGATTAATGCTCTTTTCAGCATCGGCATCGCACATGCATTCCTCGTGAGGCCTGCCAAGTTTAGCTGATCCGCTCCTCTTGCAAATAACACAAACCACATGACCGAATGAGACACTATAATCCAAACACATACGGCTGAACCTATGACCTGATTTACTTTATGCCACCGACTTTTATGGCTTGTCTAGGGTTATTTGCAGACGTTGACTCTCAGCCAAGTTAAAAGCAGACATTAAGAGTTTATAACTCATCTGAACTATCTCTCAGAGCGGTGATTGTGAACTGCTTGTCGTTTGAGCATCTCCAGGGAAGGGTATGATATTTTCCTGAAATATTGTTCAGTTGCATCATACACTTTGATTTTTCGCCAAGTTACATGCTGCTTCTGAATAACTACTAATTTTGGGAATAAAACATGCTGAGTAACATGGGAATAATGTTACTGATTATTGTCATTTCACTGGCATTTACAAACCTGCTCACGGATATCACTAAAAATTTTGCAAAAATAAAGCTGACTTGCAAAATAAATATTTATTAGTAAAAGTACAGACCCAGCTAACAAAAATAAATGTTCTATTAAGTAAAAACTTTAATTCTGTATGTTCACTGAACGGGTAAGATGTTTTAAAAACATGTTCAGGGAACGTTCTATTTTAGAATTTTGCAAACATTATGAGAACATTACATTTGAAATGTTCTCGCATAGTTCTGGAACAAGTAGTACCATTTCAAAAATCGTTAGATTAACGTCAGACGTTTCAGAAATAAAACAATCCATAAACAATGCATAAATAATGTTTTTATGCTAATGTTTTGAGAACATTATTAAAGACTAGTTAAAGCTGCAGTCCGTAACTTTTTTTAAAATGATCCAATGTTAAAAATGATCCAAAATCAATATTTGAGCAAGTACATAACCAGCCAGTGTTCAAAACTATCGCTTTACTTTAGCCCGATTCACAACGGTTATCTTATAATAATGTTTTCTAATTTGAGTGGTACGGGTAGGTTTTCGCAGGAAATTCGAGCATGGCACTGCATCATTACATCACATCTGTAAACATAAAGAAGTTGTCCCGGCTACTAGGCTATCGCACGTGAGGATCCTGCAGGTGGCGGATCGTTTATAGCCTTTTCTCACAGCAGCTGGAATAATTAAATGTATCATTTTGATGGCGGATTGTAATCCAGAAAGTATTATGTGTTTATGAAATACATGTGACTGAAATTAAATTATATTCCAGTTTTAAATGTGCTTCTGATTACAGATAGCCTGGGATTACACAAGATTTGTATTTTAAAGAAAACCAGGGAGCATTGTTTGCTTTTTGGGTTAAAAGAATTTCTTAATATGAAACTCGAATGGCATGACAATTAGATTAGACTGTACAGAAATTGAAATCTACACGTTAATATACACTATACTCATAGTCACGCAATGCTGATGTTTTAACATTAATAATTTGAGAATAAAGTATAACAATAATAATTTGCACGGTTTGATGTGATATGAGCTAACTGATCTTTAGATTAAATCACCATTGGTAGAGCGATTTATGGTTATGCTTTTTTCCTCAGTTGGTCAGAACAAACGTGGCAGACTTGTTGTTCAGATGGCAATATACGGTGAAAATTCTTATTTGGGTAATTTATTCCAAGACGTGGGCTAGAATCTGTGATTGCGAAGTACAGTAAACGTCCACACCGGTGTGGTGACTGACAACTACACATTCACCTCAAAACATTAGATTCATCTGTGCTGAAGCTGTGCCGGAGTACAGCCCACGCAATTCCGCACAGAGCTGCAATTCCAGGTTTGCAAACAGAGATGGTGACAAAGAGGCAAAACTGACGGACTGCAGCTTTAACTCCCCAGCGAACAAAAGTATGTTCTAAGAACATTTTGCTAACGTTTCATTTAGTTATGAAAATATTATTTCAGATTTTTTTAAACATACTATTTTAAAACTTTTTTCGGTTATATGTATGTTTAGGAAACATGCAAACATATGGAATGTTATTTTTTAATGTTCTCTGAACATTCTGAAACAAGTAGTGACATAAAAAAAAAACACCCAACTACTTTAATTAATGTACAATTTATGATCTATTTATAAATGTGTATGCATAAACATTTTTGGCTTTGAGAACATTATTAAAGACCAGATAACTCTGAATGAATGTTAATGTTCCTGAAAGAACATTTGTTCATAACTTTGAGAGCAACTTGCCAGAACGTTCTGAGAACGTTACCTGTTACCTTTTCGAATGAACTTTCCCTTTAATTCTAAGTCTATACAAGGAAATTCAGCTTTATTGCTTTATCAGACAGACAGATCCATGATACGCCGCGGTAGGTCCTCCAGCGCAGTGAACCCGTGTTAATAAGCCCAAAAAACCCATCAGCCAGCACACCTGAATCCAAGCGCTCTGTCAGTCAAGTGGCAGTCATCTGCAGCTAACAAACAGACACGTTCTGCTTCATTTCACCCCGAATCAGTGCATTTCCATGTAATTAAATTAAAGGCCTGCTGCCATGCCCACCGGGCAGCTTGTCAAGCCACCCCTTTAATTGGGCACGGGCACCTGCAGCGCAGATGCCAACACCTGATGCCCACGCCGGCACCCTGGCACACAGGTACAGATCAAGGTCACGGCCATCCCACTGTTTCACAACACGCCGTGCGAACACACACACTCACTCATGGCTCCAGGAGAGAACAGCATTAAGCCTCGACCGCAGGCAGGTGCCTTTAAGAGAGCTCTAGTCATTTAACCCAGAGGGAGGGTGTGTTACAGACGCCCTCTATTTGAACTCGAACAGAGAAAAGAAAAGAAAAGAAAAGAGAGAGAGAGAGAGAAAAAAAACCACACGGCATGATCACACTCAAAGCATCCAAATCAACATAATGGATGACTGGGTAGCAGATAGGAAATTTTTTAACAAACACTGTCTTATTACCCTGTTATAATTCATCTAAAACTATTATACATGCAGTTTAGGAGCTTTAATTTTATGATCTATTAATTTTGACAATAAAATAAAATAAAAACAAAGAAAAAGTGAAAGCACCTAAAATGTAGCTATATGTTTCCTTATATGTTCATAATTTTTAACCTAAAAATCTGTTAATAATTCGCCAACTTATTGAACATACACATCCTTACAGCATACTGAAACTATTTTAAGGGGTATTAGATGGTAATACCACTGTATTTTCATTACAATAGGCGTTATCTGCATTATTTTCTGTGTTCTGTAAGAGTGACGCAATTTTCGCGCCATTATTTAAATGTATATTATGCCGTTATCGTTAATTTCTCTGTTAAACAACGAATAAACACCATATTTCTGTCTAAAACCCTAAATATACTTCGCTCATATGCAGTTTGTTCCCTCTCGCATGGCGTGCAACCCGATTTTCCTAAAGGCGCGAACAGCGCACGTGCTTGTGCGCATGCGTCGATCGCGTACAGCCGCGCTAAATGTCAAAGGCTCCCGCGCTGAAAACTTAGAAATAAATCAAATGGTTTCTAAGTGAAAAGCAAAACAAACAAATCAAATATTCCCACAAAACTGGCACTGATTTCCATGATAAGTAATTATCCAGACATGTTCAAACAATCTCTTATAAGTCCATCAATCACTGCAAGGAGCCTTCAGCAATAAACTCTGAAGAGACAGAAGAAGATCTACCAAATAAGGCTGCTGGCCATAAATTCTGACCTCTGAACTGCTGGAGGAAATGCTTTCGAAAACAAACAAATGGGTCTGGAGTCTAAATGACTCTGTGCTGATGTCTGTGAAGATCTGAGGTCCTCAAAACATGCCATTAAGGAAGTTCTTATCGAGTTTAGCAGGAACACGCTCTGCACACAGTGTTTTATGTAGAACCCTCTCACTACTGCTTACATAACAGTAGCATGGTATTACGAACACGGTTTGTACCCTTTTTTGGGAAATATACCATGATAGCACTATGGAAATACTATGGTATGTGAACATAACATAGATCAGGCATGCAATTCTTGAAAAATACCATACCGTATATTTCAAAGTACTATGTGAAACCATTGCTATACCACTGCAGGCCAATACACTACTTTTTTTGTAACAACTAGTTCTTTTAAATTCTTTTACAATCTAATTTCTAAATTCTAAATCTAAATTCTAATTTTAGCACATTTTCTCTTAGTGATTCACATGCATATAAGTGACTATGCATGGTTTTATTGTAGTAAAAGTGTAGTAACCATGTTTGTTTTGGGGTGTATTGATTATCATTTATAAAACCACAGTTTTACTACAAATACCATGCTTAAACTATGGTTAGTGTAGCAAAACCATGCTTAATTAATGGTTTAACTATAGCAACCATGTTTTTTCATGTAGTAAAAGATATACCACAGCAGAGCATTTGATCAGAATCAAATTAAGAAAAACTCGTTAGCAAAAGATTCAGTTTTTGTCATTTCCACAGCATCCATTAATACGAGAGATCTCGTCTCATTTCACATGATTGTTATTGTCTAATAGGGTAAATTATTCATTATAAAAAGCATCTCCAGGATCCATTATGAGCAATATGACTATTTGGGCGGGAAATATTCCTTTGGGCTTCGTCTTGAAGTAAATAATGTGCAAAAGCAAATAGCTTCCAGTTTCTGTCACAAGAGGGCAGCACAGTGTCATGCTAGTGAATAAAACTAAAACCCACAGAAAAAGTGAGAAGAGGTCGCCTACCCTTGGCAGTGCAGAAATGGTTTTGTTCATTGCCTTGAGTTAAATAAAAAAACATCTGACACATAAGTGATTTTGAATAATATTACTAACTATAGCCTCATGCCACACAATGAAGCACAATCATTCACATGCACACGATAATATTCATTAGCTAAGGGCACAAAACACTTGATGTGCAATTATAAAATAGACACTAAACGTTAGCTGTTTATAACGCTAATGCGCACAGCAAAATTAACAAATAGGAAAAACAGTGACAATACTTTGAATATCATTGACATTTTAATGTTTTTGAGGAAATGTTTTTTTTTCTCGCTCTGAATTCTTGTATTAAATTCAATATTCACCAATATTCTCTATTAGAACTTTAAGAATTTAAATATTTATTAGGCCTACTATCACCGTTGGCAGAGATTCTGATTCCCCCCCCCCCCCAGGTCAGGTATTTTAAGTCATGTGAGTCATGAGAGATGTCGAGATACCGTGGCGTTGCCTACAGGTCTTAAATACAGTAGGCCTGTAATAGTGTGGTGCACTACATCTACAGTAGCCAATAGCAAGAACCATAATGAAGCTTGGTCGTGCAACAACATCATTCCTATAAACTCAATTATTTAGAATAAATCAACATGGTTAAGGTTATAGTTTGCCAGAAATGTTGTGTCAGGGTCAATAAAAGCTGTTGACCCAGCAGCACCCATCGTGTTTGGGATGTAAAACGCTCTGTAAGTGCCGTGAAAGTGTTTTGAGAGCATATTTAGTTAAAAGAGCCCAAAAGCTTGGTATAAACGCGCGCGCCGCCCAGTGAAACTGCTCGTGCCGCAGCCAGCCGTCCGTGAACAGTGATTATGAAGGGTTGCGCGCAATCTGTCAAATTGTCTCATTTGCATAATAAAACTCTGAGAGCAGCCACTCTCCTCTCGCCGAGATAAACTGTAAGTGTATTCAAGCGAATTTTCAGAAAGAAGTCATTTGCCTCCTCAAAAAAAGGTCTCGGTTTAAGGTCGCATAAGAATTGGATTAGCATAACAGAAAGCTCAAACCTTCCGGTTTCAGTTACTGAGGTACTTAAAGCAGAATTCAATAACATTTGATCATATGTTTGTAGATATATGCGCTCCAGAAACGCCGCGAAACATCTGTAATGGAGGTGATGGGACTCTGAACTGATTTGTTCGTTTCAGCTTCCAGGCGTAATTAACTCCCTTCTTTGCCAACATCTGCTTTATAACATACAAAACAAACAAGCAAGCAAAACAAACAAACAAACAAATTAACACATATGTCTAACAATTTATCATGTGAACAATTAGCTAACTGTAACTGTCGCTCATTGATTCTTGTGGCGCTTGGGTGCAACCTGCTTTTTCTCACAAAATATGCGAATTTGTACTGTAGGCATAATTAAATATGAGCCAAACACCGTTCATAATTTGTGAAATATTAATGAGTGAATTGATTTCAAACAGAAAACAAGCATAAAGTATTGTATTGTGATTTTGTCAACATTTGTCTGTCTGTTACGTTGCAGCAGCCATTTTGTTTCTGTTGCGTCACTAGTTTAAAACGAGGGAAATTACCCCTAAAAATCCAAAACAATTTCTTTACATTTTGTGTGATGACTTTGACATGGTGGTGAAATAAAATGTAAGCCCAATGACTTACCAAAATCTTTGTTGTTTCTGAACTGCTAGTTGGTGAAAAAGGGAAGTCACATTTTACAAAAAGTAAATTAACAGCGATGAAAAGGGATTTTAAAAAAAAATAAAAAAATGGTGGATACAGTTGGTTTCTGGGGAGTGAGTGCTAATATAACACCCACATTTCTGTAAAACAGAGATAATTTAATGAAATGGTATATGTGTGTTAAAAACATTCTAGTTGATTCTGACTCATATTAAAGCATAAATTAGCAGTTTTCAAAACTAAGACCAGGTAAAACGGTTTAGTTTTTTCCCCACATCTCAAGAGTGCTCTAATAAACCAAAAGAACTCAAATAAACAAATGAAACCATTGTTGTATCAAATGCATTTGAAAGAATACGCTCTTGATTAGATCCGAATACAAGTGCATTGAACAATTTCTAAGCAATTACTCTGAGCAAAACGCATTCTATCTTGTTCATCTCTCAAAGATGATGTCTGGCTCTTTCTGCAGGATTACTTTTCCATGGCGTGATTCAATTGATGTGCCATTTGTAGCTCAGCTCTGCCACAGGCGGCGGACGGTCCAATTTACTTCTTTCTCATTTATTCGAAATTTCCATGGCTTTTGGCCGCTCCGATGCAAACAGCGCTTTGATGAGCTCCTGAGGAACAGTGCTAATGAGTGACGAGAAAAGCAATTATCCCCAGATCTCCTTCACCTTCTCTTTTGCATTGTCTAGAAACATTAGGATTCTTAAGGCTTTTTACCAAGATTTCATGTTGAACACAAACCAACCTGTTCTCTCGTCTTCAGCAGGACGCCGTCATGGACAGTAAATAGCATCAGGTGAATGGTTCAAGCCTCCAGGCGAGCCCACTGGCATTTGTTTAAGATTTGCACCAAATCTACTGACTGTGAGGTGATATTAACATAAACCTTCTTAGAACACCATACTAACTTGGTTGTTTAGATCACTTACTCAACTGACTTCTCAAATGCCATTAATTATGCATATAATTGGGTGTAAAAACAATCAAACAGCTGCTTCCTCCAGTGGTTTATGCACAAATTCGTAGTTAATCTACATGTCATCTATATCCCTGGGTCGCCATGTTAAAATTGCAAGCAACGGGTGGCAAAATGCATCAAGATGAGACGAGATGTTAGATTATGAGCATGTTGAGTTTATGGATGTGTTTACCATTCAGGTATCAGGCCAGATTGTGAAATAATTGATTGTTCTGTTGAGATGCCATGTGCGATGACAGCTGATTGGTCTTCGTATTTGCGGCCGATAAGCAATTTCATTTCGCCATCTGCCTTGACAAACTGAGCTCATGAAATTTTAATGATCCTGTGGAAATCTAATGCTAGACTTAATATTAACCTACATCCATGAATATTTCCAGACCAAATACAAGGCACACCATTTTCAGACAACATTTCTTTAATACAAAGTCAACATATCTACATACACAGTGGTTTCAAACCAATTATTGTGTCCATCAGAAGTAACAGTTTGAAAGCGATAGCACTTGGCCTTCGTACAAAGAGAAACTATTTTCACGTTTGCGTTTGGCTTGTTTCTTTTTTTGTTGGCCGTGGTTTTAATACGTTCACTTTTGTATATTGGTTCTCTGTTGTTTGTAGTCTAATCGATTCACACGGTTGGCTCCCGTTGTCGAACGTCCTTGCATTGAGCAGATGAACAGGACTTCCAAGCACATTTGCCATCGTAGGTTTTGGAGATCAGTCCGACAAGTCCAAGTGTCCTTTGCGGTTTTTTTCCCCTCCCGAGGAAAAGTTCATTAGAAACACACAAAACTCCCAACAGTTTAAAAGGCAGCGCTGGAATTTCCAGATTCCAAGTTCTCTCGTACTTCGTCCCCCAACGTAAAAACAAAATAACAATAAAAGTGAACTAAACATGGCATCAGTAAACTTTTAGAGCTTTGCAATGAACTACTAATTATAAAAATATGAAGTGCAGAGGCAGTGGTGAGAGAAGGGCGTGCATTTAAACTAGCAATGATGACGTGATGCTAATCACCAAATACGCAACCAATTCAAGGCAATTTGCTCTTGCTGTTCATATGGCATTTTATAGGCACTGGGCATTTTATAAGCCCTTCTTCATTCCGATCTAACAACAGAATCACTCAGAATGAGAAAAAAACACAAAATGATTAGTGCTTCAAGGCTCGGTACGAGTAAAAATGGGATTCATTTTTGGGTGAATCTCATAAAACCTTTCCAGAACATTGCTGGGCCATATTTCACTCCAAAATAAAAATAAAACTAAGAAATTACATTTTGCTTGGATAAGTATTTTTTTGACACCAGTAAGATGTTTTGCATTACAACATTTTATTTTCAAGAATTTTCCCAGCAATACTCATTACCATAGTCCCCTCTAGAAAAAAAACAAAAACAATTTTCATTACCATAATACAAAAAAATACACATTACTTTAATGTGGAACTTATTTAAAACAATTTGTTGCACTGATTTCAATAACACTTTGAATCGAAGCAATTTTTAACTAAAATATTACAACAACAACAAAAAAAAACATTTTATGCACAATAATTATAATCACCTCTTGAGTAATGAGAAATACAGTGAATTTTGAGGTGAAAATGTTTAAAAATAGGCTTTATTTTCGTTATGCTTTTTGATTTTGGAGTGAAATCTGACAGACATGTACTAGTGTATTACAAATGTTAAAAAAATAAGAGTGATGCACAAAGTCTTATGGAAAAAGGAGAAAGTTGTGATTTCTCTCACCACTGGACTGCGGGGTGTGTTGGCTAAGATAAGAAAAAAAAAAAGTGAAGAGTTGGGAAAAAACCAACAAATGGATCAGACAAAGAGAGGAATGAAGTGTAGAGAGATAAACAGAGCTGTTAGCGTGAGACAAAGCTTCTTTCAAAACTGTGGAAGGTTTCCATTAGCATAAACATTTTTTTGTTGTTGGTTATCTCAGTTTTGTTCAAAGACAGAAACCTTGTGGGTCAAATTATACAAATACATATAATATATATTTGTTTATTTACAGGCATTATATTCAGGATCATAGTTGATATCTAACAAACGATTGAACATTCGGTGGTTTGAAAAGTAAAAAGACAAATAATGTTTCAAAAAATGAAAGCTTTCACAGATATGGGCTGTAACAAAATTATTTTTCGTTTTTTTTTTTAGTAAAATTTGGAAAGTTTCGATAATTTTTTTTTTTTGTTCAATTCAATATTTAGTAAACCAGTTCTACATCTTTTATAAAAGTAATACTTCAGTTAATACTAGTACTATTGATGAATAACAACAGAATTGTAATCATAATTCAACCTTCATCAGTGGGCAACAGGAAGTCAAAGCTCTCCCTGCAATGATTTATGGGAAATTTCTGCATTTCTGAAAATGCATTTCCCAGACTCTTTAAAAAAAAACCCAAAACAATAAAAAGTCATTCATGATTTCATACACACTTTCATAATTTCATGGTGGTATAAAAATGAAAGCCCGCTTCAAAAACAAAAACAAAAAAGGCTATTCATATGAAGATTTGGATACATCTTTATATTCTGCATTTAAATATAATATATGTGAGTGTGCATGTATACATTCACGTCCCATTCGTCTATGTATACATGCACACAAACACATCTCACGTTACATTTCTACAGTGAAAAAATAGAATGTCTTTTAACATAATATGAGCAAAATGAGCATTATTTTTCTTTGCTAATTAAAAAATGAGTACAGTATCTTTGTTAAAAAAAAAAGTAAAACACTAAACCAAGAAATCAAATGTTTGTTAAGATAATAGTCAAAATAATACAACAATAATGCATTTGATTTTGTTCTATGATGTTACAAGAATAAGGCTTTTTTGGAAATAAGATTACACACGGCTCCTTTCATTCTCTCATCAATCAGAACACTCCAGGTTCAAGCATTCTCCAGTACAGCCAATCAGCTCTGACGGCGGAGTGCAGGCCCCTCCCCTCATATGCATATGAGTGTGTAAAACAGTCCCACCTAAAACAACAGATTCATAAGATAGTTGTACCGCAGTTTCATGGCGCAAACATATGCCCATTTCTTGCTCTTCGTTAGCCAAAATCCACTGAAGAAACACCTCAAAAAGAACCAACAAATGAACGCAAGAAATCCCAAAGTAACCAGGAATGGGTCGTTGATGATGAAAAAAATGCAATTTCATCCTGGGCGACTGTTGGGGCATAAGGAAATGGATTGATCGGTGGGACCAGCACACGTAATTACGCTCTCACACACTTCTGTCCGGTGAATCGGACTCTTCACATGTACACGTACAGCATAATGGAGCAAAAGCAGCATGTTTGGTATCAAGAGCAAAACTAAACCAAAGAAACAGTTGTAAGACAAAAAATCGTTTGAAACGATGGCAATGAACGTTGGTCACTGGGGACATCGAAGTACCGAAAACAAGACATAGCCACGCATCCCCTATCCGGTCTGCCATACATTATGTATGTCAATGGAGAGACCAGTCAATGTATCAGATGAAGTCGCCAAAGAAACTCAAGACTTTGTTAGTGGCTCTTCTCGTCGTAACCTTCAATTGACGCAACAGGTCGAGCTCCCATTGGCTTTCGAGGATGGAAACGGAGCTACAAAGCGCTGAAGAAACTTGAGACTTCGTTGATGGTTCCTCTGGTCCTAATCTCCAGATAACGCAACATTTTACGCTCCCATTGGTTCTTGAGAGGTGGAGATGGATCTACATTGCACCAAAGAAACTCAAGACTTCATTAGTGGATCCTCTGGTCCTAATATCCCATTTACACAACAGGTCGAGCTCCCATTGGCTCTCGAGGATGGAAATGGATCTGCATTGCACCAAAGAAACGTGAGACTTTGTTGGTGGTTCCTCTGGTCCAAATCTCCCAATTACGCAACAGGTTGAGCTCCCATTGGCTCTCGAGGATGGAAATGGAGCTACATTGTGCCAAAGAAACTCGAGACTTCGGTGGTGGATCCTCTGGTCCTAATCTCCAGTTGACAACTTTTCACACTCCCATTGGCTCTCGAGAAGTGAAGATGGAGCTACATTGGCCCGAAATGTTCGCAAGCACGTCCTCGAAAGCACCGAAAAACTGTCCTCACCTCAAGAAACCGATGCGATTAGGTTTCAACCATTTCCTTGAATGCCTCAGCGCCTCAAGACATGTTGAGTTCTGGTTTGGTGACTCCAGTGGTTTCGAGAGGAGGGTGACTTTCTTAAGTGGATGAACGGTTTGCCTCGAATTGCTTCTTAAGTGGCTCCCAATTTTGTCCGAATGGCAACATGTCAAGGAGAGGCTTGGACCCAAGACTTGAGCAGCAAAAGAAGTCTTGTCTGTACTGTTGCGCCAGCTTCTCCATTGAAGACTGCTGTTAGACCGACAGATGACCTTTCAATGGAAACATTTCCATTTTAGTAAACAAAGAAGGATTTTAAACGCCAACCAATTAGGTGCTCATCATTTATACTTTAATTTGTGGTCATGTTGTATCTCACCGACTTTTCCTTCATGTCTTTTTGTAATATGTTCATAGAGTTAGTTTGAAAAGAAACAATGCTTGTCCTCCATGTCAGAACACTTGAGGTAAAGTTAGTGGTCCGACACCTAGATAGTCATTCCCGCCCTACAGCCTGAGCCAAAACGTTTGGTTCCTCCATTACGAGCTTGGGACATAGAAGGGTTTGGGATCCATTTGAGCTTCTCCAGTGTTGCTTGTCCAATTGGGAATACGCATGACGCGCTTCGATTGGTTCCAAAAGACGATTCTTCAAAAAAATTGTATGAATTGTGTATAGTTGTCATTGTTTTGTGTTTTCAAGCAAGTTTTTATGGCTCAGGAGGCTGTTGGGGGGAAGGGGGTTTGTGGGGCAGGGGGGAACAAAAATGGCTTTTTACGTTGCATAGTGATCAAAACTTCCAAGGTATTCCAGAGCTGCCTGATAGCAAAACTGGTACTCGTCCTGTAAAGCGAAACACAAAGGCATCAGCATTCGCTATTACTTCAATTTGCCAACTGTCCAGCTATTAAACAAGACGATCTGCCCTAAAACAGAATCTCTGGACTCTCACCTCTGTTTGCACCATTGCTGGCCGTTGCGTTCTCAGCATTTTGACCGTCTGGAAGATGTCCACCACACCCTCATAGCGCATCCGCTCCAGCACGATGCTTAGCGTGATGAAGACCCCGGTCCGCCCCACACCGGCACTGCATTGAGGAAAACACAAGCTTGTGTTAAAAAGCGCTCTGTGAAACTGAGAACTGATGATGGTGCAGTGGAAAAGGGTTAGTTTGTTAGCATAAATGGTAATATCTTTCTAAAAGGTGATAAATGTAAAATTTGTATTTGAAATGGTATGTTTTCACATGAGGAATTCCAGTGGTAAATGGTTACATTTACTTGAGAAGCAAAATTGCTCAAGGCATTAAGATTTGAATTGTGTTCATTTTGTCTTAAGTACTAATATCTGTATGAAATGGAATATCAACATACTGCTATATTATATTCCTCAGTCTGAAATTAGTATCACATGGCCTCACTATATTGCATCAAGCTAACGTATAAATATTGATTATTGAAAACAAAAATAAAATGCCTGTCAAACCATTTCCCCCACTTTAATCCATTTGTAATAAATTATAAGTTATAAAATATAAATAAATAAAAAAATAACAAATGAATGTGGATTTGAAAATAAAAACTCCTGAGTTTATTCAATTTATAATAAAAAATAAAAGACCATACAAATTAATACAATTTTAAAAGAACAATAAATAAATAAATAAATAAATTTAAGATTCTGAAACTAACTCATAAAATACTACCAGTTGAATCCAATTATCTAAAAACAAAAAAAAACAAAATTTTTTTTAATTTTGGTATTAAAAAAGGTGTAGTAGGTCTAAGAAAATATATCTATAATAAATAATAAATAAAATATAAATTAATAAAAATAATAAAAGAACAATAAATAAACAAACAAACAAAAATGTGGATTTGAAAACAAAAAAATCAAAAGAACATCATTTTCCTGAGTTTAATCAATTTATAATAAAAAAATAAAATCAATACGAATAAATAAAATCTTAAAATAATAAATAAATGAGTAGATTTTAAATTTTAGGGGAAACAGACTTAAAATACTAACAGTTATTTAAACAAATTATGTAAAATAAATAAATAAATGTGATTTTGGTATTAAATATTTGTGCGGTTGGTCTAATAAAATAATAAATTAGGGAGATTTACATAAAAAAATCATGACATTATGTCCATTCATTTGCCACACTGTAAGGGGAAGCTCAAGTGCATTGCATTGTGGGATACAGTTTTCCACACTGTGCACATTATACATACTGCATACTACACTATTTCAAAAACCCTGGCTAGTGTGCTATTCTGAATTCATGCTATAGCCATCTATCTAAACAGCAGTAGAATAAATCAGACTCGTTCAGTTTGAGGAAACGCACATGTGCGCGCTAAGCTCGTCTCGCCGTGACAGCACTTGAAATAGGAGGAGTCTTAAGTCTGATTTTTCAAGGCTGCTTCATAAGCTGCTTTGGCGCCGAGCGATTTCACCAAGCCAACAATAATTGATATGACAACGGGCTTATTTTTCCCTGCGCCTCCACTTGGCAATCGAAAGTGACAAACGGCTCGGGAAAGCGGCCAATGGAGGCCTCTGATTGGCTGAGACAACGAACCAATCACAGCACAGCGTTATAATGACGCAATCTCGCAGGAAGAGTCGGGGAATCTAATGAAAAAGCGTTTCGGAGTCTCACGATGGTGACTGTCAGGAAAACAAAACGCTTTTGACGTTTCTGTCCGTCCATGTTGCCAAAATCCTCCAGAAAGGAGGCTGAAGAAAGGAGAAGAAAGAAAGAAGTGGCTCCGCTCTCAGACTTCAGCCCAAGCGCTGGTTAAATAGATAGACTTTCAAATCTGACAGGCGTGAAGACGCGCTGAATGAGAGGATTTACACTTCCATTCAGTCGACGTAATCATGCAATTAATGACAAAACCATGTGGCTCTATTAGATATGAAATCTGGGGGAGAGATGGATGGAGAGAGAGGAAGATTAAAGAAGGAGTTCAACCAGCGCTGAAAACCGTCAACCCTCGTCAGAGACAAAAGGACCAAATGTAAAGAGTCTTTCCTGCAAAAATCAATTATTCATCCGTTTTTTCAGTCGAAAAACATTCTTAAGACAAAATAAATTCACTTGACAAGCAAATTTGTGTTTTTTAATCAAGTATAAATTTATTTTTCTCATATACTGCAAAACATGATTTTCTTCAGTAATTTTGTAGTTTTCCAGTATAAATATTTAAAAATTCATAAATCAAATTACATTTACTTGAGAAGCAAAATGTTATGTTTTCTGAAGGGGGGTCAATCAAAATTAAGTGAAGCAACACAATAAGATTAATTACTTGAAATACTTTATTCTCTCTCTCTTTATATACATTCATAAATATTTATTGTATTACAATAGATTTATTATCAGTATAATAAATTAGTATAACGATTACTATTAATGTTGTTTTATTGCTATGTATATATATGTATGTAAAATTTTATATAAATAAAATTAGAATTAACACATAAAAACCATTATTAAGTCATAAAAAGCATTATATATATTTCAACCAATTCATTTATATTATTAGTATTAACATAGTATCATTATTATATATAATTATATAAAACTATATTGTTGATATTTTTAATTATACATATATACACACATATATATATATACACACATATATATATATATATATATATATATATATATATAATTTAATAAAAATAGATACGATAAAAATAGATAGATAAATAGAATATATAATCAATAATTAAATATTTAAAGTATTCATTAATATTATTATAGTATTAAGATATGTATTTTATTATTATATATTTATTATTTCAATATATATATAAAATGAAAAAAAAAAAATTAAATGTGTATTTTAAATGATATCTTATGAAGATACAGTATTATATACTAATATATGATATATGATAATGTTACTATAAATAACAGTTTGTTTTTCTGTGTAAGAAAAATATATTTACACTTATACCTCAAACTCAGTTTTGTTTGTCAAATGAATTTATTTTGTTTCCAGTACAAATATCTAAACATTCATAAATCAAATTACATTTACTTGAGAAGCAAGATATTAAGTGCTGTTTTCTGAAGAATTTATCAAAATGAAGTGAGTTTAAGCTTAAAACGAGAACAAATATCTGCCAGTAGAGTCAGAAAAATAAACTTCAAAGGCAAAATTAGATTATTTTTCTAACCCTACTGGCTGATATTTGTTCTTGTTTTAAGAAAAACAACTCACTTCATTTAGATACATTTGTGTGGGAAACAATACTTGCGTCATTTTTGCTTATCAAATAAATGTATCTTGGTTTTAAAATATTTAGATATTTTTACAGGAAAACAAGATGATGCAATGCAGTCAAGCTAAAAAAAAAAAAGACCAAAAACAGCATAAAAAGGTCTCTCTGATGGAGACGCGGTGCCACATGGAGCAGAAGCTGAAGGCCGAGAGACGGAGAGAAAGAAAAGCAAAATAAAGACTTGAAATGGATGGCGAGAGCCTCCTGTCGCTCCATAAACACTCAAAACACGTGTGTGAACCCAAAAATCAGCATCTCGTGAATGATGATATCCTTTAATATAATTTGCATTAGTGCTGAATGACTGAGATACATGAACCCAATGTTATTTGTATAATGCGTCTCCCACACACTGCTAGTTCCAGTTTTGCTTAAAAAAACAAAAAAACAAACAAAAACAAATTGGCTCAGCCTTTATAATAAATGTTGTTTATAACGAATGCTACTTTAATTATCATTGTTATTATTATTATTATTATTATTATTATTATTATTATATTTTTATTTACTTGAATTTTTCATTCCGGTTCTGTTTAAATAAAAAAACATGATTTTTTCAAAAATATTAAAATTTATTTATTTATTTACCAGTACTTCATATTATTTCCGAATGCAATATCAAACTGTGACTTACACAAAAAAACTATGCAACTTATCCATGTTTTTAATATTATTTTAAATAATTTTATTATAAAAATAATAATTAAATTAAAACCTATCGTACATATTCTAAAAAAAAAATATGTTGTAAGAAGACAAGCAGCATGAATGTCTTGCTACTTACAGTATACGTGTATTTATCTATGCGTTTATGGTCTCAAAGCTGAACTGAAAGGGCGATGGGATGTTTCCTCACCTGCAGTGGACAGAAATGGGCCCGTCCTGTCCAAACTGCTCCTTGGTTTTATGCACCTGTCCAATGAAGTCGATGAAGCCCTCTCCTGATTTGGGAACGCCCTGCTCCGGCCAATCGGTGAACTGGAACTGCCGTACGGTCCTGGATTGGCCGTCCTGAGAGACAAACACAAACACTTTCACTCCCACAATCCTTTACTGCACACAACAGCAGCGGATGGATGGCTTCATCTGGACGGAGGCTGACAGCCGTGCCGATACGGGATTTAACAGGCCGGAGTGATTCTGCTGCTAATCGATGGGCTGGAGAAACCTTGACGGATGAAGACGAGAGCGACGGCCAGGACAGAGAAACAAGCGATCGAAGGGAAGCTCAGGCAGAACCAGGCACAATTAAAGCCAAAGAGGCCAGAAATATTCACTCATCCCTACAGTCAGAGTCCGACGGGTCAAACACACTTAATCACAGTCTAACGCCGGGCTTTCCGGATCACAGCCGTTACACAGCAGACAAAAAAAAAAAAAAAAACTCTACATTTCTATTTCCTAATGCTGGTGATTCTTTTTAGTTTGCTTGTGTTAAGAGATCAAAACACACAGTTCGATTAATATAAAATAAAAACGTAATTATTAATGGGTTTATCAATTCATGTATATTTTTATATTTGTTTTATGTTTAATAATTTTAAATATTAACATAATTTTAAATACAAATTTTATATATAATAATTAATATTAATTTATAATATTTAATATATAATTATACATATATTATACATATATTATACATATATACATACACATACATACACACAGCATATACACACAAACAAACAAACACTTTATATATAAATTAATAAATATAAGCAGGTAAACAATGCCTCATTACCAGTATTATTACCATGATATTGAATAAAATATCATTATAACAATATTTTATATAAAATATTATAGTAACAACAATATTGTATTATTAATAATAATAATTATTATTATTTTAATTCATAACAAATATTATTCCATGTGCTCATTAAAACATAAACCAATTATTTTTAACTATGCAACTTTACTCTGCAATAATATTAATTGTTTATTACATTTTAATTATATAAAATACAGTATGTGATTTCCAAAATTGAATTGAAATTGCACACTTTACACTTTTTATATACAAGTTAATGAAAGCAGGTAAACAATGCCTTTTTAGAATAAATGAATGAAATATAATTTTATTAATTAATATTATTATTCATAATACTAATTAATACTAATACTATATTATTAATACTAAAAATATTATATAATATTATTAATAATATTTAATTATATATGTAATTATTATAATATTTGTTAAAAATAAGTATTCTTTCTTGTGTTCATTAAAACACAGACCAACTATGTAACTTTGCAACAATAGCTTTAGTCAAAGTTATGCTTCTTCTAATTGAGTAATTTCAAAACAAATACATAAATACCAACATATATAATAAATATTGTCTATATATCCTCTCGACAGCGCTTGATGTGCCGAGTCTTTATTGGTCTGCATTTGATTAACTGCAAACAGCAGTTTGTTTTTGCCGCAACATAAGAAGGGTGAAAGAAAACGAGGCGTAAAAGAGATGGGACTGAACTCGGCGCACACACTACAGGCCGAGCGATGTGTGTCCAATCGTGTGATTAAATACGTGACTTGTTCGCTGCCAAAGCGAGCGCGGCGGCATCCCATCATGTCTCGGTCCAGGCCCCGCCTCCTCTGGTCGGCTCTGATTAAAGCTCTCTTTGATTCTCGCTGCAGTCTGATTACTGGAGAGCCAGCCTGGATGATTCAATCACAATTAAAGTGCTCGGCTGGAGTGAGTGACGCTCGGGATGCTCATTTTGTCTTGGGCCCGTCCGCTCGCGTTTGTACGCCGGCAGTCAGAGTGTTTCGCTTTAGCGGTTTGCTGGAAAGGCCACTCGACTGAGTGAAGTGACTGAAGCTCGAGTCGTTAAGTGAGCGGTTCTGCTAGCGGTCGCTCACTTGATGGGATATTCAGGCATTTCTAGAGTAGACCTACTGCTGAGACTCATGGGAAACACGATAATAAGATTTTGGCTCAGAATAGATACAGAACAAAATTGAATTGCGTAATTTTTACCCAACACACTTTGTAATTGATGTAATCTGCAATAATGTGTATCCGAAGGCATGGTATTGCCTTGTTTTTATGGCATAATTTATAATTTTGGTGTAATTGATAATACCATGACATTCTTTGCAATAAGTACCATGGCATATAAATGTGGTAATCACTCAATACTATGGTATACAGGAAAATACCATGGCATTTTTTCCCTAATGATGCCAAGAAAACATGATATTCTTTGAAGAAAACATGGTATTTCTTTGAGATGCCTTGGATTACCAGGGTAGGTAAAATGGTAATGTTTAATACCACAATAAAGTACTACAGTATTTAGATGATTTCATACATGGTACCATGGGGATACTGTGTTTTTGGATACATCCCATGTTAATACCACAATAATCTTGGAAATACCTTGGAGATACTTTATGGTAGCCCATTGTATTTCCAATAAATGTCTGAAATAACACGGTAGTACCATTTTCGTAAGAAAACCATGAAGTACCTTGAGGTACCATGTAAAAGCCTTACAAATGGTATATGAACATAGTAATCATTCAGTACCCAATACAATTTTGTTGCATTTCAGGACTCACCCGAGCATCCGTCACTTTGAACTCTCTGAGGATGTACTGCGGCATGTTGTACTCCGCCATGGGATCCACCACAAAGTACTGATATCTAGCAGAGCGCTCTGCCGGCCAGTACTGGTGACACTTTTCCTGTGAAAACACACGAAAACATGATTAAATGACATGATCTGGAAGCTGAAAGCCATTGGATTTAAAGAAGAGGGACACTCACTCGTCCCATCTCCCTCAGTTTGGTCAGCATCACCACAATGGTGGAGTTGTTCTCCCACAACATCCTCCAGAAGTCTTCAGTGGTCTCCGCTAATGGGCCTTGTGTGGCTATATAAGCCCTCTGTTGTCTACAGCAAAGAGAAAATGAGTCCCTGTGAATTAAGGTATTTAAATTGGCAAAATTAACAACTTCGGGTTGCTTTCTCACTGTTGCAGTACCTGTATCCGTCAATGAAGCTGGCGTTGATATAGTCGGACCCCTCCAGCCCTCTGATGGGCTGCAGGCACACTCGAGTGGTCTCATAGGGCATGATGTTGACCAGTCGGTTTTTAAATTTGTTGCATGGCAGATTGGCACTTATGAATCTGGACGTGTGGGCTTTGGAGTTCGCCAAACGCTGTGGAAAGAGAAAGATGATCGATAAATCCAAGTCAACCTCTAAAACTCCAAACATTTACAGCTTAAAGGATTGGTTTAATTGCAGAATAAAAATTTCCTCATAATTTATTCACCCCTATGTCATCCAAGATGGTCATGATTTTCTTTCTTTCTTCAGTTGTAAATACATTTTTGAGGAAAACATTTCAGGATTTTTCTCCACATAAGGGGCTTTTGCACTGCGTAGTTCTAGCCAGCAGTAGCTCCGGCGCTCCCGTCCTCCGCTCACAGAATTCATCTGATATGTTGCCTTTTCTATATAAACACTGGTTGTGCCGCTGTTTTCATTGTGTGTGTGTGTAGAGCTGCATACACTATTTTTCTTAAATACGCCGGTATTGCCGCCGTTCATATGCTTTTCATGATAGCCAACATTTCGGTTCCGCATGCAATGCATTTCGCAGTCACTGGACGTGTATGGGTTGATAATGTAAAACTCCGGACAAGTTCTTGCGCGCACCCGTTTTTAACTCGTCTTGACTGTCGTACAGTCTGACATTAATGACAACAGAGATCCCATAGTGTGACATGATCATCATGTTCGTACAGTCTGACAAGTACAATCCTAAAGGACTAATAAAAAAAACAAACAAAAACAAAACAAACAAAAAAAATCAGCCAATCAGCATACACTTACTTCACTGATAGTCCTGAACTGTATAGAACTGTTTTAGACCCTACTCTGAAGTAGGAGCTAATTTAGTTCCTCCAAACGGAGTTCCTAGAACTAAAACCGTTCCTAGTTCCTGCGGTGCAAACACGCCAAAAAATGGGTAGTTCCACAATTAGTTCAGGTACTATGAAAAGGTTCCTGCGGTGCAAAAGGCCCTATAGTGGATTTCAATGGCGGCCAACGGGTTGAAGGTCCAAACTGCAGGTTCACTGCAGCTTCAAAGGGCTCTACATGATCCCAGCCGGGCCCAGTCTTATCTAGTGAAATGATCTGTCATTTTCTTTAAAAAAATAAACATTTATATACTTTTTAACCACAAATGCTCGTCTTGAACTAGCTCGACCTCATGCATTACGTAATCATGCACGTGTGAAGTAGGCGGAAGTACTGACCGAGTCTTTACAAAGTGAAGATGTAAAGAAAGTCAAACACCCTTAAAAACAAAAAGGTAAAACAATGTTGGATGATTTTGAAATTAGAGGAGAAAATAGCTGTGTTTTCCATTACCCTTCAAATTTCGCAAAATAAAATTGCGAATTGAAAATACGACTAATGGAAAAGCGTCAGTTTCACATAAACTCCCGTATATTGCAAAAAAGTTTTTACGCTCACATGAGGCGGTTTTTCAGGCAATTTGAAAACTGCAATGGAAACAGTTTTTTTTGTAAAAATCACATGATCATTCTTTAATGTACTATAACCTCCAAGAAACACCTCAACGTGGCTGCTCTCAAGTATAAGGGGCTTTCCTTGCCATTAATGCTTGGTTGGATGACCCCTTATTTATCTGCAGCACATTACGGCTCCGACACGGCCACTCTAGTCAATGCTTGTGTTTATACCAGCAGCGCCGTGGTACGTAAGCATCCCAGAAGCAGCCCTCTGCACTGCTTTTCTAAAGATACACGCATTTCGTCTCCTTCACTTAAAAATAATGGTAGTGCGGTGGCTGCGATATATGTAAACCTACCAACATCCGTCGGCATGACTTATCGCGAGAGGAAAAAATGATGTTTCAGTCGCATAACATTGGTTAATGGAAATGCCATCACTTGGCAATAGTTTTTTATCGACATTTATAAAATATTGCAAAAGTTTTGCGCAAATCTGTAATGGAAACACACCTAGTGAGATGAAGTTTACCCTAACTTTTTGAACCGAAGTACAAAAACGAAGAACTAACCGTGCGTGACCTATATGGAGAAAAATCCAGGAATGTTTTCCTCAAAACCTTAATTCCTTAATTTCTTTTCGACTGAAGAAAGAAAGCCATGAATATCTTGGATGACATGGGGGTGAGTAAATAATCAGGACATTTTTATTCTGGAAATGAACTAATCCTTTAAATAGAGTTTACTTTGGATATTTAGGCTTGAAGGACATTACTTGCTGCATGGGAATCTCAGACAGTCGTTTAACCGTTCTGACCCTTTATTTTTGGTGTAATGCCTCTATTTTTTCTCAGTCTCAGACCATTTATAAATGGGCGAGACTGGGTGACCCAGTTTACGTGCGCTTGCAGGAAACCTGTCAATGCTTGTTGCTGTTATAATTACCAAAACCCCCATTTTTCGTCCATCAGGTGGCATGAAACCCTGCTCTGAAACAATTGGAAAGTCGTGAAACTTTGGCGGCAATTGGCGAAATGGGTCACTGTCACTTTTAGGAAGCCACTTTGTATTCATACTCTGACTGGACGGCACCATTTTGTACGCACACATACACCTCGTACTTTTGTGTCATGATCCAAATTAGAGCTTGTAACCATCAATTAACATCAACCGAGCCACAGTACCCGTAATTCTTCTCCGTTTTCTAGGTCAGTTGTCTGGAAGCATTGTCTCTTTTTAACTGGACGAGCCTGGCACATCTAGAAACTGTGCCGCACTTTCTCTCTTCTGTTCCGCCAGGTAATGCCTTCACCCGGTTATAAATCCATTCAGTTCCCGCTCCAGGCCTAGTCTTTTTTTCTCTTTCTTTCAGAAGCAGCCACTGGCTGTTTGTCTTTCCTTTGAGTCTTTGAGTAGCTTTCAAAGAGGGACCTGGAAGGGCATGAGGCATTCCGGTGGGAAGCGCCAGCTATGAACCGAGCTGTTGAAATAATAAGCACGCGCACACACACACTTTGGCTGGTTTAGCGGGCTGGGGTAGAGTTTAGAAGAGGTTTGTGACATGGTTAGCCCTGTAGGCACCTTATTAGCACTAGCACTCTCATTGTGTTGGGAAAAATTCTATCCCCCATGCTAACCATGTAAATATGACAAATAAAAGTCATAAATCATGTGTTAGTTTATAATTTCTGATTATATAACAGAAGCTCTAAATGGTCAAGAAAACCTTTTCTGTTTTTTTACGTTTACCGTTTTTTTTTTTTCAGTGAGCTCTTTAGCTAACTAGTTAGCTGACTAGTTTTGCATGATCTGATTTACAAACCTAGCACACCACTAACTGATTAGTCTGCCATCTTATCATACCTCTAGCTGATTAGCTTGAAAGCTTAGCACGTCGCAATTTGATTTTCTGGCTAGAATTGATGCTTTGCTTTATTTTCTTGCTACATTGATGCTACTTCATATTTTTGCTCACAAGGAACCATTTCAGACCAATTTGCAAACCAATTTAGACATTTTGCTATCTAGGATGATCTCTTTAAAGGAACTCATTCAGTCATGAATTGGACATTGTTAGCTGTGCTTTAGCTAGACCAGATGCACAACCAAAGCCACTAGAAGGCAAGCATGCAACCTTTTGCCAAAAAAGTGTAATGGATAATGCTAATGGAAAGGAGACCAGAGGCCATTTTTTTGAATGGATGTCAATGGAGGAGAGGCTTCTGAATAAACAGCTTTTTAGAGGAAACGTCTTATTTAATGAATTGACAGCCTATCTGCTAATCTTCAACATGTTTTACACAAAACAATACTTTTGGATTAAACTATTTTTAGAGTTTACCACGAAAATAATGTTGTTTTATAAGTGAAGTCACTGACTTTCTGCGACAGGTGGGCTTCAGCTTACGGACACTTCACATTCATTCCTATGGTATCCGTAAACGACGATTGAGTGTCGCATAACTCTAACTGAAATTCAGCAACGTCAAGGAAGTAATGGGATTGGTTATCACAGCACATGTGATCTAAATTAGCCGTTACGCTTTCTCCAATAGTAAGTAATATAGACCCTCTCATCTCCCTATAGTAAGACAATCTCGGGCAAAACTTGATTTCTAAAATAGCACATTTTACAATGCTACTCAATAAAAGAGCTTTACTACGACAATTTTTAAAAATAGAAATGCTACTGGGTCCCATCGTTAAACTAATTGGTTTGCCACCTCGCTAATGCTTCCAAAGCTTCTCCCTGAGTTGGTGAGGATCACTTTGTTCCAGGCTAAAGAGCAAAAAAAACTGGAAAGGAGTAAATATTTTCAAGGTCTTGGAGGCCAGAAACCTGCAGGAGTGTTTCACTCGCCAAATGGAACCCACAATCCCTCTCTGCTCATTAGCAAGCACATTGCTTCTCCTCAACATCCATCTTCATCGGGTGTTAATTACCCTTCCCACAATCCCTCTCTGACTGTCATCAACTTTCGGTCGTCTCTGTCACAACTAGAGTTTCACATCTGTGTCTACAGTAACAAAACATACCGCCAAGAGGTGTCGATTGTTACTAGAGGTTCTATCTGGCACTTTCGATTATCTTGTGCCCTCCAGAACAACATTTCCCAGAGTATCTGACGAGATGCAATTAGAGATGACTAGTTGCACATAATAAACATGTTCCTACTTTTCTTATGTCTTGTGGTTACCTTAAACTCCAGCTCCATGCCACTAACGTGCTCTCCGGTCTCCACCTGCGCCAGCTTCTGGATGTAGGAGAAGAGGCTTCGTGCCGCCACCTCTGTATTCCCGCATGCGACAGCCTCCAGGAGGGCATCGTGGATGAAGCTGTACTGGTCTTCCGTCTGCACCATGTAGTTCCTCTGGGAGCGCATGAGGGTCACGTGACCGTAGATGTCCACCGTCTTCTCGTGCTTGATGCGCTCCAGCATGGCGTCAATCACGATGAAGCAGCCTGTGCGGCCCACACCAGCACTGAAAACACACAAGTCAGAGATGAATGTTGCAGGACAGTTTTGTTTTTTGATTCGTTAAAAACGAATTTTCATGTCCTGTCAGCTGTTACATTGTGCTTGCCTGGGCTTCTTTACTAAGAACCAAAGGCCAGCTTTAGGGAACCATGCCAAACTTGACTGCAGCTTTGAATGACGAGACTTCCTAACTGTTTCTAGGCTTCGAGAGCCTTGACAAGTAGGAACTGGGTTCAGACCTGCAGTGGGCGATGATGGGGCCGGCGTCCAGTGGATTGCAGGTCTTCACCCTCCTGAGGAAGGCCAGGAAAGGAGTGGGGTACTCAGGAACGCCATGGTCCGGCCAGGCGGTGAACTGGAACTGTCGAACCTCTCGCTTTTCACTGGAACCATTCTGAAACAAGAGCTGACGCTAAGTTGCATGAATGCACAGTAATAAATCTTACCGGTGATAAATCTAGCCCTTGTTCTAGCAATACATGACTTAATCATGTAAGCATGAGATCATGGAGTTGTCTAGTAGTTCAAGGACCTTACATGTCAGTGTCATAAACATGCTATGTTCGGGAATCGCCTTGTGTCACCGAAATGTCTTCTACAGTGTATTTCAACAAAACAAGGCAGCCAGGAACATGTCTGCCGCAGAGGAGATTTCGTTAAGAAGAGGGAGAGACATCAGTGTCCTGCTAGTTCTAGCTGCTAGCCTTTATTTCTCATCCTGGACGTCTTTAAAGGGAGGTTTTGCATTTCAATGTCGCTGCTGTTCCAACAGAGGCTCCCTTTGAATAAATGAATAAATAAACGATGTAATTAAGAGCAAACTGGCCCAGTTTTGCCAGATACTTTTTTTTCTCTCTGGCTGTCTTCTGCAGGCTGTTTCTCTGCAGTGGATGGGCTTGTGCAGGATTGTTTTTAAGAATTCATGACTCTGGGTTGACTGTGTGTGTGCGACTGCAGGATATGCGCACACATAAATACACTTCACTGTTCCAGCAAGTATGTGTGTAAGGGTTGTAAGCAAACTCTGATTATTCAAGCCTAGCAATGCAACACAACAACTGTGGTGCAACAAAAACACACCCCATTTGTATTCGAAGATGTCCCTCCAGTTAAAAAAAAAAAAAAAAAAAATTAATACGAAGACCATCAAAATGCTAGACAATTTAATTGCTCATTCATAGCTCAGGAGATCTCTTCTGAAACTAGTGGATTACTGGGACAAATCTGAGAAGATCCAATTACTCTCTGTGCTGTCTAGGAGAATCAATTGAGATATTGAAGAGATCTCATTTCTCTTTCCTGGGGGTTTAAACGAAAGCTTCATCCCGTAACCATAAGCACGCTCTTCATGCTCCGTACGACAGTCTCTCTTTAATCAATGCTTCTGTTCGTGTCTTACGGGCGCCCTTCACTACAGTAAAAGCTCAATCCATTTTAATTCACATTACGGTCTGACCGTGCAACTGGCTGACCCCTCTCTATATCTCTCCCTCGCTCCCAACCACTTCATGTTTACTTGACCGCTGCGCCGTCTGGGATGCCAATTTTGCATGGAGTCATTTTGCTCTGGCCACTTAGCTAAGTGCCTCTCTTTGGCAGGCGCAGCATTAAAAGATGATGGATGTGGAACGAGGAGATTATAAAAACATGCGCGTGTGTTGGTGTACGCTGTCGAGATGAGAACACTGGGAGGGTTTCGGAAAAACGCTCCCTTTTGCTATCATCCCAGTTTGCGTATGTCTGTAGGAGCCTGAAAGCGAAACTGTGTAATGTGTCTGCTCTAGGGTCCACAGGGAAATAAGAGGCCCATGCACAATGGTCAACTCTTGAAAACATCTAAAGCAAAGTGTTCCTAGGAAAGGGAGTACATTTTATATCAGAAACACTCATTGTGGACTGAGGTGTTCAATCCTGCTCCTGAAGAGCCAAGGTCTTGTAGAATTTTCCTGGTAGTTTCTAACAATCCTGAAGACCTTCAGTTCACCCAAAAATGAAAATGACCCCATGATTTCCTCACCCTCGAACAATCCTAGGTGTATATGAATTTGGCTTATCCAAATTTCATAATTGGCCGATATTTTGAAGCCCAAAAAAAGTTAATCTATCGATCATAAAAAATACTCCACACGGCTCAGGGGGTTAATAAAGGCCTTCTGAAGTGAATTGATGCATTTGTATAAAAAAAATATCCATATTTAAAACTTTATCGTGAGAACCAAGTTTGCATGCAAGGAAACAAAAATCTTACCTTGTGTAGAGAGAAGGTGCGTACGCAGAAAGTGGCAAGTTCGATGGTGTCCAGGAGCGTCACTTGGATCATACCGTAGGTCTCCGTCCCTCTACTCGGCCAGTACTGGTCACACTTTATCTGCAGAGGGTGAGGGAACGTTAACAAACCTTATGTCTTTCATGTGGGTTTAGCTGTCTTTTTTGGAGGTCGTTGACTCCGATCTCTCTATGCAAATACCTCCCGAATTTCAGTGTGCTGAGGAATTACGGTGCCATTGAACTAAATCTCACCAAGATTGAATCAAATAATCATCTGGGAGCCTTTTTCAAAGACACTAAATTACTTCTTGACATGAGAAGTTAGACTCCTCTAACAGTCTCCGAACTGATTCACAAATAACGACTCAGTCCTGGGGGTTCACACCTGGAATCTCAAACCCTTCCCGTCTACCCACGTCACATCAATTACCCAGGCATAATGTTTTTCTTCCCTCCTCCAACACCTGGCACATTGACAGACCCCTGGCCCGCTGTAAAGATGCACTCAATACGGAGCATGGCGAGCAGTCAGGCCGCCCCCCGTGCCCTGATGCGATGTGACAGCTCGCTGCTTCAAAAATGTGCAGGTTTAATGCGTTCTTTGCGCTTATGCTGCAGATTGACTCTCTCACTCTGATCGCATCTGACAGAGCTCTAATACGCCATGTGGCGCCCGCTAAGATGGTGAGAGAGAGTGAGAGGGGGTGTCCTGAGATATTGAAGGAGTTTGCTGAGCCTGACAGTCTAGGGTGTGACGGAATCGTCTTCGATGAACTTCCAGACGTCACGGCTGAGGGAGTTTTCAAGATGAGGGATTCTTGACTTCCTCTTTCTGTCTCGCTCTCCTTTTTTTGTGGTAAATGGGCCGAACTGCCCCCCGATAGAGCCGAGAGATGATTCCCGGTTGTTATCGGAGAGCCCCTTTCCTTATTTCCCTCCATTTTTCTCCATCCTTTTTGCTCATCCACTCAACCGGCAATGGCATTTCAACTGGAATAATGTCAATTTGTTCAGTATGAAGCTCAGTCTTTTTAACAAGGCTAAAAGAGACGGCCTATTATCTTCTTAGGGACTATTAGCTCCCTTCCACAACCTAGTGAGCTGCCTAGCTAGACAGTATTTTAAGACATCACCGGCACGCTCCAGATGTTAAGGTTGTTTCAAAATGAAAGATACCTCCTTTTAGCAAAACTGAAATTCTGAATAGGTTTTTCTGTGGAGAAGACAATCCCAGAATGCACTGCAAACCATTTCATTCAATAGTTACCTAGTTAAAACTGGACAACTTTACCAAATATTTATTTGTACTGCACATTTTTTATGCTTGAGAGGATCACGTTGTTAGCTTAGCAACATGCTAATTCAATATGTAATTCAATATGCGCGACACCTATGTATAGAACTCCAGATTAATCCATTATAAGGCTCCATTTCGGATAGTTTGCTACCTTGCGAGGGAGCAAGACAGCTTATTAGTTTTTAAACAGAGCTAATAAGAGCTACACTCTTTTTGTTTAGCCTCACCCTTGACTTCTCTTCCAGTCTGGTCATCATGACCACGGTGGCAGCTCGTTGCTCCCACACCATCCTCCAGAAGTCTCCGAAGGTCTCCGGCAGCGGTCCCTGCGTGGCTATGTATGCATTCTGCTTCCTGTAGCCATCGATGTAGTTAGCATTGATGTAGTCGCTGCCTGTGATACCTTGAAACAAAGTAAGGTTGGTAACTGTGAGAGTTAGAGCCGGAGTGACAGAGATGTTAATTTTTCAAGGGACGTATCATGAAAAGCAGGATTTTGACTGACACCATTCACATTTATAAATCGACATGCATTGTGTAAAACAGTCCTCAAGGCACATGCAAAATTCTTGTAAAAATACATTTCAGTTCTTTTTGGTGCAAGAAAACGTGACTAAGGTTACTTGTCGACTTCAAAAGTGTGGTTTAATACCCCTGTTTCTAGACAGTTCCAAAATGGCTGACGATGTTGCTGTGTGAGTCTCTTAACTTGTGAAAAACTTGCAGCTCCAATAACATGATATACAGTCACAGTCTGGTAAGAGGCTATTGCAGAGCTTGTGACAGATATCCATCACAGAAAATAATCCCCATGAAAGAAAAGCCATCGAGCCCCTTCGCAGCTTTTTCTCACTTCCTTCCAGCTTTTTCAGCCCTGTCTAGCTCTCTGAGGGCCGGCCAACAGCATCCACTGCAGCTGATTTAGGACCAGATGCTATACGATGGAATTAGGCTGGACTAGGAGTAAATCAGCGAGCAGAACCCACGCCGGACCCCGTCTCGCTCTCTTTCTGCCATCGCTCTGGGCGGCCCGCAGTAAATCTCCCATAAAGCAGCCAAACATTCTCCCGCCTAAGCTCAGGATCCGTAAGGCGGCAGGAACAGAAGTAAAGCCCTTGTGTGCCACTGCTAGAGGTAACGATCTCGCGGTCTAGGTCTTGAGACCTCTCAAAACCACATAAATATGGCCTTGGCCTTCGAAATTGGAATCTTCTTCGAAATTGGGGTCTTTAGGGTTAGCTCTGGGTCTGGATCTAGACCTTAAAGGTATTTAGTTTTGGTCTAAGTAACAACATGTAATTCTCAATTATCATAATAATAGAGGTGATTAAACAAGGCAGTTACAGGAAGTGAAAAAGAAATGTATTGATGAATTACACTTAATATATATTAATTATTTTAAAGACGATTTACATGATTTTTAAAAATAATTTAAAGTCCTTTACATATATTGTATATATATATATATATATATATATATATATATAAAATTTATTTCTGTGATGCAATGCTGAATTTTCATCAGCCATCACTCCAGTCTTCAGTGTCACATGATCGTTCAGAAATCATTATAATATGCTGACTTATTACCAGTGTTGACACTGTTACTGTTATGGCTTAATATTTTTTTGGAACCAGTGATACTTTTTTCTTTCATTCTTTGATGAATAAAAAGTAAAAAAAGAACAGCATTTATTGAAAATAGAAGTCTTTACTATCACTTTTTATCCATTTAGCATATCCTTATTAGTATTAATTTCTTGAAAAAAATGTACTGACTCATAAATTGTTACATACACTATTACTCAGTAAATTTTAATTTTGAATAAATGCTGTTCTTTTTAACTTTTTATTTCTTAAAGAAAAAAGTATCAAGGGTTCCAAAAAATATTAAGCAGCAGAACTGTTTCCAACATTGATTATAAATCAGCATATTAGAATGATTTCTAAAGGATCATGTGACACTGAAGGCTGGGTAATGATGCTGAAAAATACGGCTTTACATGTTATTCTCCTTCAAAATAAGTCTAGAGTAAATCTAATATAATTTCATCATCCACCACACATCTAAATACCTCTCTCGACAAACTGTCATTCGTGTGTACGTAGCACAAACAGCGAGGGACAAATTATGCAACAAAGTTCAACACTTAAGGTTAGGGGTTTGTTCAAATCCCCAGTAGGAGCAAGCACCATTAATTCTTTGAAACAAGTCACTTGTAATTACACTCGGGGTCCGCGCTCACTTCAGACCTCTGGCAAATAACCTATGAGAGGCATATTTAATTGTACAGTTTATCCAACACAAAAGCTTCAATCACAAACACAGGCCCGTGGTGCTAAATTGTTGTTTTCATGCTGTAACAACGAACAATGAAACACTTGGCCGTGCTCATTTTCTAGCCCCCGCTACGTTGGAGAAAAAGGCAAAATTAGCAATCGGGGGAAAAAAGAATGCCATTAAAAGCCTCTTCCCCGTCTCACAAAGCGATCGCGGGAGTGTTTCGCTTTAGTCATAGCTAAGTGAACAGAGCACGGCTGCCTGCACGAATTGTTCCACCGCTGTGTCTAATGGCGAAATCACTGCACTGTAAAATGGAAATTTCGAACTTGATTAATTTATGCATTTATGGGCGCTGTCTTTGTGATGATTCTGTTACGCCGCGTTATTGCTCATCTAAATTGGGTCGTGGTGAACTGTGGCAAAAATCAAGGTGACTCGACGACGAGGAAGGGAACCTGGGGGGGGGGGGGCATAAATGTAAGCAGCATTGAGAATTGACAGTCGGCTTTGGATGGAAAAAAAGATGGGCGTTTTACCAACATTACAGCAGAATCTCTGCCGATTTTCCACTGTTCCTTCCAAAAGCTTGACAGCTTCTATACCTCAACCAAAGGCACTCTGGGATACGGCGGTGCACTATACCATTCAAGTTCAATTTCAGCTGCTTGTGAATTATCGGACTCTTGTTTCCTGTACGTGCGCGAGCAGACGATAAAATTGCGTGGGAAGGGAAGAAAACCAATTGATTTATACGGATAAACACTATAAAAACACATAATAAAGACATAAAAATGGATGGTGATCTCCCAAATGCACATCCTAGATCTATCAGGTTCTTTGGAAGGATTTTAGGACCTTGCACTGAAATAAATTTCTCAAATAAACAGCCAGACACATCTGTGGGCGACAACAAAGTTCAGTCATTCTGGAACCTTCAGATGCAGTGCTTTTCTTTGAAAGAATCAGTGTGTGCGCAGTTCTGCCCGACCTTCGATGGGTGCCAGGATTACGCGGGAGTGGTCGTAGGCGATGACGTTGGCGTAGCGGTTCTTGGGTTTGTTGACCTCCAGGTTGGAATGCTCCCAGGTGAACTGCTGACCCGGATCGATGGACTGTGGAAAGAGAAAACGGAGTGAAACAACCCTCAGGGCTTTTCCCAATCCCTCAGCATTGCTGGCACGAATACTAATGCGAGAAGTGAGTGAGTTTGCATCCGCTAGAACATCAGAAGAAGGTGGAGAAATAGAAGAGAGTTCAACACTCAGAAAAGCAGGGTTGAGTGAGGCCACGGGTCCTGAGAGGACTAAAACTAACTTAAAATAGTGAAATGAGGATCCTTCACAAAGCGGCCCGGATAAAAATTCGCAACAAGATAAAAGTCCTCCTGCCGCAATCACAGCTTCACATTAAAGTGTAATTAAAAGCCGTCTGCTATCGTTTAAATATTCACCAGCACTCGGCCAGGTAGCTTTGTCGTGGACAGTGAATAATAGCAAAGGAAACGCTGATAAAAGAGTCTGTTCCTTCCTGTGAGGGGGTGAATTATCTGACGCCAGCAAGATAAATGCCGCCATGTTCCCAATATGAGAATTTCTGAATAAATATTCTATTCCCCTGTCGGGGTAATTTAGTATTCCATTATGATTCCGAGCCTGTTCTCGGGCAATGGCTCAGTCCCAGCTCTTCTAGCTTGAGGGATGTTTTCATTTAGGCGACCGTCTCTGCATGCTGAAACTGGGACTAAATAACCCACAATGAGGGATTTGATGTAGCTGTTTACCCTGTGATGATTACAGGCACAAATAACAGAGCACGGATCCTCCACAGGTTGTCCGTGCTCTCGAACCGGTCTCTCTTATCATCTACCCTGCAAACCGCCCGTGGGTTTCAACGCACACAGCTTAGATTGGTTTGGTTCTCCTCCAAGCCAAATGCCACACTGTGCTGTGATCACGTATGGACAGAGGCATGATGACATAATCTGGAGTTTGGTAATCCACAGCATGTTTTTGCATAACTCCCAACCCACATCCTCATATCTGACCAAAACCCTTTGCACCAAGCATCTTTTCCTGCTTCAAATCAGCTTCTATCTCTAACATTTTTTTTTCTCTTCTCTAGCCCAGTTTTTCATAGACATCACTCACTAGCTGCGTTTCCATTGCAGATTTGCGCAAAACTTTAGAAATAGTTCATAAATATCGATAAAAAAGTATTGCAAATTGAAAGCCTATCCATTAGCCAATGTTATGTGACTAAAACATAATTTTTTTCCTTTCGCAATAAGTCATGGCGAAGGATTTTGGTAGGGTTATGTATATCGCAGCCACTGCACTAGCCATTATATTTAATTGAAGGAGGCGTATGCATGCATCTTTACTAGAGATGGGAAGATTCCCAGATTCGCTCGGTGCATCGGCAAAAAAAAAGTTAACGATGCGATGCATCAGTTTGAAAAGTGTGCATCGGCTACAAATTGGCATTTGTATCGCGATGCATCGTTTCTAACACATTTGCATCAGTTAAAAAACGATTTATATATAATGACTAGTGGATGCGCTACACTTTTATTGTTTATAAAGTGACCGATAATCTGTGACCAATATTTTATATGTAGATTGATTTCTCATCACCGCTGTGTGTGAATATGACGAATTACAACAACACTACGGAGACCTGAGGAAAAGCGGGGATTAAAGTCCAAAACCTGGCTTGAAATAACATAAATCAATCGGGGCTAAAGCGGTTCCATAAACGACAATGTAAATTCACTCAATCTCACTAATTTGTACACGCTTATTCTTAATCAGCCCTTATTGTTGATCATGGATCTAATCGATCCACCATGGCAAACAGCGAATATATTTGTGCTGTTTAATGCATTTGAGACATTGTGTTTTCCTCAGTGCATAACTGACATGTCACAACTATATTTTCATCTGTAAATGTTATGTAAATATATCCATTTTGCTGTCAGGAGTGGGCGAGGCTTATGCGAGTGAACAAGCACTGCTGCACACGTGCTCTAAACAGACAGAGTGTGACAATAATTCTGAGTCAAATATGCATTTTGCTAAAATATTTGTTGTTGGACATTACATGTGCCATTTATAGAATTTTAAACCTACATATAGGTATATTTTAATGATAGCATAGCAGTAGTAACTGTAAAGGCACTATTGTAATGGGTAAATAAAATAAGCTGATGCAGTCCTAATTTCTAAACTCAGATGAGTTAATGTGTGTTTCTTATAGCAGTTAAAATGTAGTTTTAATTTAGTGATTTTAACTTTTAGTTTAGTGATTTTAATGCTTTAAAGAGCAATGTTAGATTGTAATGTTCTAATGCTATCTGTTCCAACTATAAAAGGTACAGCTGTCATAAAACCAGAGAGAAAGAATGCATGACTATGAGAGTGTATGAGAGAGTCAATAGTAAAATCATTGCATTCCTATTGGTCAGTGTTAAAGAAGCTCAGCTTAGCCTGACAGTTTGCCTGCCCTGGACCAGGTTAGTTTTCCAGCATAAGTAGCCACAGTGACTGAGGTTGATCTTTGTTAAATTTGCTTTATGGAACCAAATCATTTGTCAGGGAGTCAGACTAACTGAAATAAGCCTGGTCTATTTCGGTAAACTTGTTTTATGAAACAGGCCTCGAGGCATTAGAAGTCAGAAGACATATAAGTTTATTTATGATTTGCTGTCTGTCTGAACCAAAGAAATAAAAGCAATCATATTTTTTTCAAATCGAAATCGGATCACACTGCATCGTAACAGGGGTGAATCGTATCGCATCGCTAGCTGCTTCATATGTATCTTCAATGTATCGTATCGTTGGCTATGCATCAAGATGCGTATCGCATCAGCCTCAGTTATGGAGATGCACATCCCTAATCTTTACAGAAGCAGCGCAGAGAGCCGATATATTGGCAAAAGTTTTTGCGAAATTGATTAGTTTAGGCGTATTTTCAATTTTCAATTTCAATTTTGTGCAATTTGAAGGGTAATGGAAATGCAGCTAGTGATTTAGCAGCTACTTTTAACAGGCCAACGCACCAGAAATACATTCATTCCAATTTTTTCTTCTAGAGCCGCAGTCCCCAAACACTTTCCTCAGCAGAATGACTTATTTACAAAGCCAGAGCAGATCATTTTTTAAAAATCAATTTATGTAACTATGAAACAATCAACTAATATCTGGTAGAAGGTGACTTTACCAGATCACATCATTGTTTACTCCCTTTTTGCAGGTGGACAAGATCAGAAACGACCTATTCTACAATCTACTACTCAGGCTTAGCTGCTTATGAATGACGTTTGTCATTTGGTTAGCATATGCAGCTAAAGCTAATCTATATGCTAAACCAATGTCCCAAAAATGATAGTGGGTTGACTCAACTCGAGCGTGCCCATGTTCCTGCTGAGATATCAGGTCTGGCTCATGCTGGGAGCCATTTAAGATGGCATTAAGCCCCGGGGGTGTTGATGGCGGTGCTGCTGTAGCACGCTGTGATTTAAGATGGACGACGACATTTGCTCTATGCAAATGAAGGCTGATTCAGCAATAGCGAAGGCTAATCAGCAGCCGCTACATTTACGAGCCCAGCTCTCATGTGAGTAACTGCCATGCAAATGCTAAAAAAAAAAAAAATTCACCGGCATTTGTTTAGCAAGAAAACCCACTTTATGTAAGTGCAACGTCTTTTGAAATGGGTAACAATCCTATTCGCAACAAAAAATGGTATAATATGCAATACCTCATACTCCTGGGAGAGCTTCAGGTTGTCGTTGGCCTTCAGTAGCTCCGTGTGCTCGGCTAGCTCAGAGATGGGTATAGGAGGGTGGTTCATCATACCTGTGCACCAATCAGGAGACAGAAAGATAAGGTCAGAAAGACCAACGGGGGCCAAGACAGACAGTTAGAAGCCAAATCCCAAAAGTTGGTGGAGAAAACGGGACTGGGGTGGGGGAAGACACCCAAGCAGGTGAGACAATGAGGTGGGGACTGGAGTGAGGAACAGCGGGTGATGTTAGAGACATAGTGTGACCAGGCCAGAGCTCTACATCATCAATCGGACCAATCAGGATCATCCTAATACAGAAAAACTGGATGCATTTAAACAGACAATATGAAAGAAAAGACCTAAGGACGATTGCTAAGGTGCTACAAAAACCCCAGACCAATTACAAAAATGATAGAGGGTCAAATGGTTCCTAATAGCTTTGCAGTATGAAATTTCTTCTTTCTCACTCCACTGTAGCTTAAAACGACAAGCAGGAGGACACTTCATATACTTGGTTGGTAAGACAAACCATACATTTGTCCTCAGCAGGCTAAGACAAGGGGAAAAATGCGCTTGGTTACCTTTGTGAAACCAAACAAATCTCCTTTCAAACTGAGTCACAGGAACAATAAATTGAAACAACCCCCAAGACCTGCCCTTGAGAAATACGTTCATGTCTGCAGAGCTGAAACGTAATAGATTTAATCAAATGCAAAATCTGAAAACTTCTTTTTCACCAAGGCGAGACAAAAGGCCAAAAGCACACAAGATTGAAGCTATGTACATTACATCTGGAATAGGGGAATGGTATCCTTGTTGGTATGCTATAGGGTTGACCCTATGTTACCCTAAACTAAGGGAGTCCTCCTGGAAGGCCACCTGCCTAGCTTAATTCCAAATTTAACTAATCTGAACCAGCTAATTAAGGTCTTCAGGACCACTAGAAACTTTTGGACACTGGAAATTGGACACTCCTGCCCTAACCGTAACCCTGTTCTGGCATTCGGGGACTGTTTGCAGTAGACTTGAGCGTGAAAGGACACAAGCTTCTGTCTTGTATTTTATGCTAGGCCTCATAAACAGACTTATCTGCATGTCATCTTGCACATAACCAAAATATGGACTTACTGTTCTTGCTTTCTTTGTCTTGCTGCTCTGGGGGAAAAAACTGGAATGCTTCCACACTAAACACGAAAAATACGAGTGAGCCAGAGGTAGAAAAATACAATATTGCCTTTCCCTGGAGTAAACCTCTAGCCTTAATATTTCTAACAGCTTTCCTTTTGGCAGAAGCTTGCAATAATTTCCTTATGTAATCCTTCATTTGCGCTATGATGGGAAATAAAGCTCTTGAGGTGGAGGGGGTAATCAGGGTAAGGTAGGGGGTTTATTTGAGAGTTCTGGCCTGGGTTAGGATGACCTGATGGTACCGGTGCAAAGTGAAGTGCTGTGTTCTCTGCTTCAGTTCAGCCAAAGCTAAGCAAGCGTGTCACGGAAGCAGTCGCCCATATTATCCCTGTGCCAACCTACAAGACCTTTCCTCAAACAAGCACTAGTTTTGCTGTTTGCTCAGACCGAAAACTTCCTAGGCCTCTCGCTGTGGAGTTAATCCAGTTATGAATTAGTAATGGATTATGGCAGAAAACAGACATAGCTCTCCCTAAAATGGTCGCCAATGTTTTTATAGAAGGCATTGGACTTTCTTCAGCACGAGGTCAAAAGTTGGATAAACGTTGACGTCTTCCTTGAAGAGTACTGTGATTTAATTAAGCATGGATAATCTGCATAATCACATTAGCCATCCTCAATTTCACTTCCAGTTTTTTCTTGTAATGTTGTGCGCCGCAAATGGCTTGAGTTTGATTGAGAAAGGACACTTGCTGATTGGACATTATGAGAAAAAAAAATGAAGCAAATGCCACTCAAGATGCCCTGAAAAAGTTCTAGCTGTTAGTTTTCAGACTTTCATGCAAAACAAAGCAATGCTAATGACAATTTTTCCTCATCCACTATCTGGACACTAACACTTTTCTCACTCCACAAATGTTATTCTCATCAGCCTGGCCAAGCTCTTAGTCTGGACTCGCCTTAAGGTGAACCAAGGTAATATATGCCAAAGCACTCTCGAAGAAGATGCGAAGGGCAACTTTGGCAAACAACCTGAGATCAGTCCTGCATGCTAAACGCCAACAGCCTCCATGATGCAATGAGAAAGGCCATCTAAAGCCAATCGAAACCAAACAAACTTGGAAGATTAGCACTTTCCAATGTCAACGCATTCCTCAACTTTGCTCCGTGTCAACAACAATTACTCGTGCCCCGTTTTTCCATTTCATAAATAAGCTGTTATTTGTTTGTTCTCAGGAATGATCTCCCCAAAAGATGTAAGAAACAATTACATTTAATCCGATTGGGGTGCAAAAAAAAAAAAAAAAAACTTTTATCCTCTGCAGATTACTTTTTCTTTTTTGGTTATTAAAACTTTCACAGTCAACTTTGTCAAATAATTAAAATTGGACATTGGTATTTACTGATTATCCAAGACATTAGGTTTTTGTAGGATATGAAAGCACTAAATACACGTTACAAAAGTGTCTTTGCGTGCATGACCTTATCAGTTTTTATAATTAACTACATTCAATTTCAAGTTTTTATGCGAAAGACACTAAAAAGTCTGTTTAAGCGAGGTCCAATCGGATATAAACTCTTTCAAGGACAAATTCCTGTTGCTCTTCATTTCCTATCTGCTCTCTCTGCCAGGATTTTTCTCTCTCTCTCTCTCTCTCTCTATCGCTGAGTCTTTTTATCCCATGCAATCAAGCCCAAGATCAGTGAGCGCGAGAGATGCAAACTGTCTAATTACATATTTTCAGTCTCTTATTTGCGCTTGACAGGTGATGCAAATAACAAATCCTTTTGATATACACTGCCACTGTTCACGAAACGATTTTATGCGATTGTTCATTTACATATAAAAGGAAAAGCGCTTAGTATATTTCCCCATAAAAACAAGAAAAAAGGGAGTCGTTTTTCTCTTTCCTCTGCCTCGCTGGGGGGCGGGAGGGATGTATCAAATGTCGGACTATTGTTTGCAGAGGGTTTAATTAATTCGGCTCGTTATCTCCGCCTGCAGAACGACCCCATCGGTGGAGAGAGGAACGGGGGTCTGAACGGACAGGATGCTGGAATGTCTGGAGACTTGTGTAAAAATTATACTGCAGAACCGTCTCTACATGATCAGCTGCTTTTACTGTGGATTAATAGTGTTCAGCCAACAGCCTGTGAGAACAAAGCAATTGACAAGCAGAAGTATAAAGAAAAAACAAATTTAAAAGGAAAAATTAAAAGCCGTGTTACGAATGAAAGTTGAAAGCTGTCATAATTAAGATGAAACAGTTAACCGCATTTGCATTTTAACTTCCCACAGATGCATAATGCAGAACAAATGTCTAAGAAAATCAGTGGCATTATTTGCTTCAATTTGTAATGTCTTTGGTGTATAAACTATATATATATATATATATTAAACATTAATAGAAATCATTATGTTTGTTATAATGATTTAGAATAAAAAAACCCTGAAAAAAGTAAATTAAATATAAAAATTATTTATTTGCTTAAGTGATAAAATATTAATTATAATTAAAACATGTTTTTATTTCAATTTAATTTAAATATGGCCAGGTTACATAAAAAGCATAAAAAGTTTATTTAACATGTTTTGTTTTTATACGTTGGCTAACATGATGTCTTTTTATGCAAAGGATAGGATTATATACTTGATTTTATCCTACATTATGCATCTCGTATAGGAAAAGCAATTGCTAATGAGATGTAGTTTTAGGTTTCATTTGAATTACGACTCCTTTTAACTTTCCCAGGGTTACGGGAGTGAAAATTAGCGCAGATCCGGCAGTTTGTGAGGGAGAAAAAAAAAGTCATATGCAAATGTAGTCGGAAAACACAACCCATTATTCCGGATGTGGGGCAGACGCATTAAAAAAAGATAAGAAAACACCAAAGCTCAGCGCGAGATGTGAGCACTAACTTTCATAGTCAAAACCGGCTTCACTGACAGGACTGCTTAGACCCGAATCTGTGAAAAACAGCAAACAGCAAAAAATAAAATAAAAGCATCCCTCTTTGAATGTACTGATAATTAGTTGAGAACAAAATCTTGAAATGGACTGAAAGAAATGGGAAAAACAAGATAAATGCAAGGAAATTAATATGCAGAAAATAGAACTTCTCCTTTATGCATTTTCTCCGTCCAATTAATTTTTCAGACTATATTGTGCATTTTTAACCAGGCAGGAGAACGGACCACCCCTGCTTTGAATGAAGGCGGTAATCCTCGCGAGGGTCCTCGCCGTTGGATCCAACGCCAAGCAGTCTGTCAGACACTGAAAGTAGGACACTAGCTCACATATCAGCCGTCCTTCATCCAACATCACAGGCGACATACATGAACCGCTGCAGATACTGTTTATACTGCGAGTCTTCACGGCAAACTCCACGCTAGTTTTTTAAAGAATAAATCCTCAAAACATCAGATGGCGGTGTCGATCAAGCGGTAAAAAGACATACGGTCAGAGTTTAGCGGCTCAACGTCTGTCCAGCTGTCTGGAGCGCTAGCGCATGAGGAGTGTCTTTAGCTTCTGTTGTCGAGGTCTGAACCATCTGTGATGACTTTAGGCACACGACACCTATGCAGACGCACAGATTAACGCGCTAGTGAGCGGATCAGGTTTGAAATCGCATTGTAATAAGGAATGCTCTTGAGAGCAAAAAGTCTAAACGTACTTTTCATCTTTTCATGCTTTATGTTGGCAAAGTAAAGACATTTTTTTTTTAATTGTTTTTTTTAGATATATTGAGTATGTTCAATACAAATAAATGTAAATATGTTCAATATAAATAAAATAATATAAAAGTATAAATAAAAACAAATAATTAAAAAAACAGAACTATAAAATAGACAGTCGTACTGGTTATAATTTATAACAAAAATAGTTATCATATCTTTCAGTATTGGATCAACTTTGACTTAGCATAATAATTTAGGATTAATATTATAATTAGCATTATAAATAGGCATGCATAATATACTGGTGACCATATACAGCCAACGGAAAGAAATAAATAAGTATAAAAAACAACATTGAGATAATTATCAGTCTTCTGCATTTATCAGTTAACTGTAATTGATAAATTACTTTATCAGTTTACTATATTACTGTTAACTGTTTAAGCATTATAATTCAGCATTGAATTATAATTATAATTAACATTATATATAGGGATGCATAATGTACTAGTGACCATATACAGCCAATGGAAATAATAATAATAAAAAAAGAAAATTATCAGTTATCTGTATTTATCGGTTATCTGTTATTCTAAGCATTACATTTCAGGATTAATATTATAATTAGCATTATAAATAGGAATGCATAATATATTGGTGACCATATACAGCAAAAAGAAATGTATGAATGAATAAATAAATAAAAATAGCACAGAAATAATTATTGGCTATTTGTAATTGTAAGCATTATAATTCAGGATTAATATTATAATGTACAGATAGATAGATAGACAGATAAATTAAACAATTATCGGTTATCTGTATCTGCTAAAATAAATAATATTATTAAACATGAACATAAATGATTATGTTAGTGATCAACAAAAAATAAAGTAACTGAAAAAACAATATTGTTAATAGTTATTAAACATAAAAACTAAAAAAAAAAAAAAAACAGGATTAAAACAATTATAATAATTAACAACTATCAGTTATTAATTCAAAATTAGGTGCATAGGTGCATCTCTTTATTTATAAAATATATAAAATGCCTAAAGAGCTTTTAAAATAAACATCGTTTGGCTTTTCTACCTCCCAAATCTATGTAAATCTTAAAAGCCAATATAAAAGCCATTTTCTTCCATAATATGACATATTTCTGAGTAAAACAGAGTGAAGAAATCAATAAAGAAAAAATAAGATTTTAGGCAAGATTTTAGAAAGCAGCCTAAAAAATGACTTAACAGGATGCTGATGAGGATTATAAATCTTCTGTTTACAGACACAATTAATCACAGGCCTGGAAAAACCGTGAGTGTCTGCAAGCATGTCGCATTAAACAGTTTGCTAATAAAAAATATGTTTGTTTTCTAAAACGATTCATAATACCAATACAAACAGACTGAAGGGGACGCAGAGGAACTGAGCAGAACCTGACCCTAAACGCGTTACGAAACAAACCTAATGTCGGCGTCTCGTCTCATTAGGATAAGTTGTGCGCCATATGTGCCAGTCATCCATGTGAACTCAAGTGTGCTGCTTTGAACAATGGCTCCTATTAGCTAATGGAAATGTCGCAAATGTTTCCCCGTCCCAGTTAATTGGGCTAAAATGTCCACTTAAATGAAAATTCACCAAGCAAAGAGATAATGACACCCTGCGCTTAAAAAGAACAACGTTGCGTCGCAAATTGAACGCTCCTCAATTAATAAAGTCCAACGAGGATGGCTTTAACGAGGCGAGAGTCTTGATAGTGTTGAAGCGGACGAAAGAGGCGAGAAATAAGATGAAAGTGCGCCGGGCTCATTTCTGATGTGTTATTAGGCGGCTGCCGGACAAGATGCCCCACAATGGACAGGTGATTATGGGAAATGAGGTGGCGATAGTGGCTTTCTTGCATTCTCCACCTCCATTTCTCAGCTGGCTCTCGTTTTATCTGGGCTGAAGGAGAGCTCTCGGCGTTATGACCTCCTCGGGCGGCCGCGCTGAGATTACCGCCTTTGAAACGAGAGCTGTTTGATGGGGAGACGCCGAGAGCGGACAGGAGAGAGACGCCGTTGACAAATTCACTCTGCGCCACTTCAAGGAGCCACCGAAAAATGTCAGAGTAGGTTTAGTGCGCAAAGCCGGCGAAAATGAGGGCGCTCTTTGAACGAGACAAAAGATCGTCTGCTTTGGAACGAGATGAGGACGCGACGGCAAAAACATTTCGGAAGCTGCCTGGATGTTCAGTATCTGTTTTCAGTATTTATCAGTTGTCTGTAATTATGATTAGCATTATAAATTCCGGATTAATATTATAATTAGCATTGTAAATAGGAATGCACAATGTATTGGTGATCATGTACAGCTAATATAAATAAATAAACAGCAAAGAGATAATTATCAGTTATCTGCATTTATCGTTATCTGAAATTCTAAGCATTATAATCCAGGATTAATATTATAATTCGCATTGTATATAGGAATGCACAAGATACTGGTGATCATAAACAGCTAAAATAAATAAATAAATATTTTTAAAAAACAGCATTATCGGTTATCTGCATTTATCGGTTCTCTGTAATTATAAGCATTATAATTTAGGATATTATAATTTGCATCATAAATAAGAATGCATAATTTATTGCTTGCCAGCCAAATATAGGTTAAATAAATAAATAAATATTGTTTTTTTTTAATAAAAGCACAATTATCGGTTATCCATGTCCACAAAGATAAATAATAATATTAAACATTAATATAAATTGTCATGTTAGTCATCAGTAACAAAAAATGAAGACAATTAAAAAATGAAAAACAAATTGTTAATAATATAAAAATAATTTAACAATTGTTGGTTATCGTTTTAAAATTACTAACATTGGTGCCCAAACAGCATTTATAATAGACACGTTGCGTTTTTCTTAAAAAAATAATGTGTTTGGCTTTTCTATTTAAAAGAAAATTTTCTTTTATGTAAATCTTAAAAGAATATATTAAAGCCCCCGGCGATGGCAAAAATGTCTCTGAAATTGTATGGATCTTCAATTTCATTTGGACGTTCAAAACCTTGAACCAAATACGAAATAAAGATAACTGACAGGCCGTACACGATTATTAACTAATAAACTGCATCAGTAGAGACACTAATTAGAAAAAAACAGCAGGTGCACCTGAAATTGACAGTTAAATTAAAGTTAACTGACAATATATGTCACTCTGGCGCACTTCAAAGTTCACATTCGAAAGGAGAACCTGACGAATGATACGAAAATAATGTTGAAATGCAAAAAAAAAAAGCTCTATTTTCTTTATGCTAAATATATTCCTTTTGATTTTTCACTTGATTTTTGAGGTGAAATATGACCTAGAAATACATTTCACATAAGTTTTGTGAGATGAGTTCAGAGAAAAGTTCATGTTTCAAGTGATTGAGGTGGTTTGTTCATGTGTATATACCTGGGGTCTGAAAGTTGATTCGTCTCATCTCCACTGGGTCTGTGGGGTGGTGAGGGGTGATATCGGCGTTGTTCAGCAGACATTTCGTCCGTGGCTCTGACTCTTTACGTTTGCTGCTTTAGAAAAGGAAAGAAAACACAAGGACTCAATAAAAGCTGACATACGAGACCAAAAAAGAACAAGTACACCAAATCACAAGTGCACAAAATGACCACCCAGTGTTTCCTAACTGATTCAGATCAATGCCTCATGATTTAGAATGATTCATCAATCAGTTTGACTGATTCAATTAGTGCCATACACTTATACTGTTTACAGGTATTAATAAAAGTCTTTTAAAAGTCACTACTTTGTCAGTATATACCAGTGCAGAAAACACTACTTATAGTCTATAATCAAGGAAGCTAGATGCTAGCACAAACAAAGCTATGTCCACAAACACCACAGCCGAGGGGCACATTGGTTGAACCCGCCGTTTCATTGCACTGTTTTTCTCTGCCATCTAATTAAAAGTTGCTTTTATGCTGAGGCAGGTTGTTTTCTTTTGCCCCCATGAAAACAGCAATAAAGTACAGCTAAGCCTTACCTGTCAGGCTTGCTGCTTCCGAAGAAAGCATTGAAGTGAAATAAATATATAAAAGGGAGAAAACACAACAAGAGAACAAGGGAGAGGAGAGGGGAAAAAAATCAATAGAGTGCATTTAAATTCACAGGGCAGGCTAGCGGAGCCAGATTAGCTCATCTGCATTTGGACAGACCTGTAAAAGATGTGTGTTTGCACCCACCGGGGGGGCTATACGATCTCCAGACACCAGAGGTCAAACTCAAGGTCCTGCCAAGGGAGGAAATACTAGCCAGGAGTCGTCCGCTTTTAACCTGGCTCTTGAGGCGCTAATGAGGAATAGCTTCCCTTTGAGTTTCAGCACGTTTGCATGCTAAAAGTCAAAGCGGTCTGCTTTGGCCACGCTCTGAAGCTAATAGCTATTAGCTATCACCTCATTAATTTTTGATACGAATGAATTGATTGCTTTTCTCAGCTCCGCTTTGAACTTTTCCAAACTATGCCAATGCTGAGGGCTAAAATAAGCTTAAATCCTTCTTTTAGCATTTCTGCACTTCAAAATGCATCTAGTGTCAGAGCGTTAGTTTGAAGACTGCTCCAACTACTCATTAACTGAAGAACTGAAATTTGTGACCGAAACTGAAATGTATAATTCAGTAATATTATATTAATATATTAATTACATTTATAAATGTCCCTACAAAATATTTTAATGAATAATAATAGAAAATAGTATTTTACTTATTTTCTATTGAATTTATTGTGACCAAAACTTATAATTAAATTATATTAATAAACAAGAAAATTTATATTATTATAAATGTCTGTACAAAACAAACTATAGTATTTTATTATAATTACTTTCAATTTAGATTTAAATTTATTGGCTTAGAAAATGAAATTTATAAATACTTCATATTAATAGACATTGTAAATGTCTTTACAAAATACTTTAATTTATATAGTAATTAAATTTACTATTTGTCAATTGTAACTAATCATAATAATAATCTACAAATTATAAATGTTTTAACAAAACTTTTCAATATAGTAATTTATTATATTTTTATTTTAAATTTTAAGGAATTTAAATAAAAGATATATATTTATTTTAGCAAAACAATATATAACTATTTTTCATAAAACAACAGATAAGACAATTATACATAAAATAATTTTCTATTGTTTTTAAATAAAATGTTTTGTAAAGACATTTATATAATATAATATATAATTTTTGTGAAGGCACAAATTTCAAGCATTAAAGATGAGAAGCTTAAATTAGTTCTCATTTTGACTGGTAGTGTAAATTGTACAAACTAAAAAAGTTTATATTCATTAACAAGTCAAAAGTCCACTCACTTCTTGTAGAGGAGAATCGCAATCACAATACATATTATGAAGACCACAGCCAGAACGGGCCCCACCACCCAGATGAGTCCGTCCCCTCCCGTCTCTATGGGCTGAGGGTCCACGTCTGGAGCTGTGACTGGATCCGTGTAGGGGCTGGACGCAAACGATTTCTGCACACAAGCAAAAAAAAGGTTATCTGCATTCGCCACTTTGCATGAGTCTTAAAACTTAAATTTCACTCACCCCTCCGGTGGTGTTGAGCTCAGCAAGGATGAAGAACACATATTCCTGCCCGGGGTCTAGAGCCCTGTTTTCAAAGCCGCTGTACACCATCTGGTTGCCCAGGGTGAAGGACGGCGGCATGGATGAGGGCTTGAAGCTGGCAGCAATGTAGGGCCGCTTCCCGTCCACCTGCTTGAGCTGACGGGTGGTTCGAGCGTGACGTTGACCGAGTCTTCTGTCGCCCAACAACTGTGGGAGAAAAAGACTGCTTGAGGAGAACTGAAACCAGCATCTAAAACACAACATATTCTGGTAGATTCTTCTGGGAACAAAACAATCAAACAATTAGCAGCTGATGCTAAATAAAATGGGTTATTTACTCAAAAAACAAACAAACACAAAACCAAACATTTTGAAGTCAAATAATACATAAACAGAATACAGGCACCCATTCGCCATTCACAGTTCAAGGTCAAGTGGCCAAGTGTGGCAGTTTGCCAGCGGGTAAGGATGAGAGCTGTGTAATTGTCCCCTCTCCCTAACAAACCCCTCGGGAACGTTCCCACAATGCTCCTGCGACAACACTTTCCATGGCTTTGGCTCCACTGTGCCTGCAACACAAGGACAAAGACTTGAGAAAATAAGCTACAAAAAATAAGGTATGTTCACCTCTTCTAGGTCCAATTCATCTGGGCTCTTGATGTGTCGGATCGGACCTCTTCCCTTCTTCAGAGGAACCACCACAACATAGACCGCCCTGCAAGAGGTCAAGATGGTGCACAAAACCATTACAAAAATCGCTAGTCAAAGAATTGTACAGAAAAATAACTACTTATCCACTAAATGTGATTATTTTTCCATGTTCCATAAAATTGGGAACATCTAGCTAAACGATTTAACAAAACCTGAAAAATTTCCTACACAAGTATGTGAACGCAGAAGTTTCAAGCTAAGCAAGCTTGACATTGCTTTTCGAAACAAACACAAAACGCATTTCTTACGTATGTGCTGCATTCTCAGTATGGCCACAAGGGGCGCTATAGTAAACAATAGCGCGAACTGTCCTTCAGTGTAAGTTTTTTGTCATTACTCCAATACGGCACTTTTTTGAAGATATACCATATTGACCCGAATATAAGACGACCCCCCTTTTTCCAGATGTACCATTTGGAAAAAAGGCTTTTTGAAAACCAAATCTTGTTTCTTTTTTTTCTCTCTGTAAAACACATTTTTTCTTAAATTATTTTCATATTGCATGTGTTTCCTATTTTAATTTTGGTTTTGAAAGTATTGGTAAAATGTACCAACAATGACATTGAAAAATATACACTTTTTGATATGCCATAAAAATAACAGGTAGCCCATTTGAATTACATAACATTTAGGCTATCCATCTCATAGTAGCCTACCAAAATTTTATTATCAGTAGAAGTGAAATCTTATTGTAGTCTTCAAATCTGGGTACTGTCTTATGTTTTAAAATCACTTACAGAGGAAGTTTGGTCCCATCAGGCTAACATGACAGTCACGATCTCATGCCGCTGTAAGCTTTTCTTTTTCTTTTGTTTTGACTCGCGATCTTTACATCACACACTACATTACATATTTCATGGCACACTAGTTTTATGCGTTTTTGGCGCCACCTATTGTTGTGGGTGTATTATTGACATGTCAAAGTCTAGACCCTGAATATAAGACGACCGTGTTTTTTCAGATGTATTTCCAAGAAAAAAACATTGTCTCATATTCGGGTCAAAACGGTATTTTTGCCTTTATTATGATAGGACAGATCAGAGCTGACAGGAAGTGAAGTGGGAGAGAGATGGGGGTGGGATTGGGAATGGTCCTCGAGTTGGGATTCGAACTCAGGATGTCCGTAGAGCAATGGCGCTGTATGTCTGCGTGCTACCCACAAGGCTACTTTTTTTAAGATTTATTTTTAGTGTTTTAAGCCTTTATTTCGATAGGACAGTAAGTTGACAGGAAGCGAAGTGAGGGGGTGGGGACGGGATAGGGAAACACTTTTAAAGAACCCCACATTTCCAATTTGCTTGTGTCTACGTTCACATGCTTGCGTAGAATGCATTTCTGGCCTAGAACGGCATTTGGTTTTCCTTACTTGATCAACTCTTTGGATTCCAGCGGTGGGAAGACAATGGTCAGAGTACTGTCTGGCTCTCTTTTCAGGTCCAACTCTGGCTTTCGGACCAGAATAGGTGGCGCTGTTCGTGCAACGAGCTTGTGTTTGGGTCCACCGTCGCTGCTCTCCTGGCAGGTGATTCTGAACTCGTAGGTGCTGTTGGGTCGCAAGTTGGTGATGAGAGCTTTGGTCATCCTAGCATCAATGTCAACCTTCTGCCGGTTGTACTCGATCTGTGGACCAATGTGCATCGATAAATTGTTCAAAAACAGATCCTGGCAATAAGATTGATACTGACTGAACAAAACAGGATTCATTAGTTCGCTTACCATGCAGCGGTATGGGAAGCGGCTATCGGAAAACTTCCAGGTCAGCAGTACCGTGGTTTTGGTGGCCAGCTTCACGGTGAAGTTCTTAGGAACATCTGTCCAGAGTTGAATGGAGGAAACAAATTGGGAAAGACACTTTAGAAATGGAAAAAGCACAACAAGACTGAAGGGAAAGAAGGCTGACAGAGTGTTCGATGCTTGCGACCAGTTTTCCCCCAAAGGAGAGGGGCTTTGGTCCCTCTGAGTGAGCGGTGTGTGGCGTTAGCTGTGAAGGGGAGGGGGGAGGCGCTCAGTTGGGACAAACAGCACGCTAGACTGGACTGGTGAACACAGAACCACAGGATCGCACAGTACTCTGCCTGCCCTGGCCCGGCAGTGCCGCCCCAACAAGAACATTTGGCAAGCAGCTCCCATAATCCCCCCTGAACGATTCCAGAATAGCTGAACCCACATTATGTTTGAGTAACCCACTGCTGCGTGCTCTCAAATTTGGATAGGCACTGCCGTGGCAGAAAGCCCGACAGGAACGAGGACAAACCCCAAACACAGTTGTCATGCCCACACTTGTTAGCAGTGCATCATGGGACGCCATGCTGCAAACCATCCCAGTGTGGGAGCGGGGGGAAAGGTGAGTACAGAAAAGAGGAACCGTTAAACCAAATAACGAAAAATGCAGAAGAAAACCCAAACAAAGGAAACAAATGTGCCTGATTCGACTTCAGATCTGGGATCTCCTTGACATGGCTCTCGCCTACCTTGGAATACTAGGGGAGTTTTGTGATTGGATGAGTGAATGTGCTGGGCGTGTCTGACCAATCGGCACTTACCTCGCAAAAATTGATGTTCCTCCCCTTTCAAAACTGACTGACTTTAACTTACTGACTTATTTTACCTTGTTGTGGGGGAGGGTGTTAGTGAGGTATGTGGCTCCCAGAGAACTTTATATAATCGGGTGTAGGTGCTTGCATTGTAGAGGTTTGTCCCTTGAGGCGGGGAAATGAGCAACCCGTACCTGCTTCGTAGGCCACTGTTCGATACTGGATCGGTGGGCTGTAGGGCCCTGGACCTACACTGGTGTGCGCTCGAATTTTCACATCGTACACTGCGTTGGGCCTTAGGCTGTTGAGGGTATAGCTGTTCTCACTTGCTGGCAGACGTAGTTCCTTGGGTCCGCCGGCTGTTCCGGCCTCCTGGTAAGCCAGTGTGTATTCTGTTATAGCGCCGTTGCGTTCCGCTAGCACCGGAGGCAACCAGGCAAATTGGAGCGAGCAGCAGGTAATGTTAGACCCTTCGATTATTTGGGGATACCCTCGAGGAACCTCCTCTGGGACTTTTAGTTCTCGGGTAGCCTCTTCGCCAAATCCCGATCTGGACTTGGCAGACACTTTGATGACGTACGTGGCCCCTCGGTGGATATTGCTAATGGAATATTCCAGCTCCTGAGGGCCGAACTCCAGCGTGGCCAAGGGGCTCACATCCTTTCGGCCGAACTGTAGTCGATAGCCTTGCACCTCGAGACCCGGAGCAACGAAATCTGGGGATTGCCAGCGCACTAATGCAGTAGTCTCTGAGTTTTGGTTGACGGAGAGAAAGGGAGGCCCCGGCACTGTAGAGAGAGAAAGAGGGACATTACATTCAATTCAAATGAACCGTATCTCACTTAAGTCTGTTGTAGCGTAACTAGGTGTATTTTCATCCTGGTACTCCCTACTAAAGAAAAGCCATCTACAATGACTTTAAAGGGATTTATTACAAACCCAGTTCCTGTAAAGTACCATTATATAAGCATGTACATTTTGCACAAACTATCATAAAGGCACTAACAGCACATATACTCTATACTCCAATGTTACCCACAAAGTCTGAACAACCTGTTTTGAAAAAGCTATTAATTTTTAAGTGACTAGATGGTTGTTGAACAGATCACTGGATGAGAGATGGTGGGTTAACAGCCGTATGATAGAGAAGGAGAGCATGAGAAGAGACAGGAGGACGAATGACTCCTGAAAAAAAAAAAGTGCTGCTGATGAAGGTGACAGGGAAACGGCGCAATCTGCCACAGCGAGAGGACAACGAGGGTCAGAGACGCCGTGATTGTGGCCCGCTTCCCCTCGCCAACGGCACTCCAGTCCACTCCACTGGACGACACACAATCCTCTCCACCAGACCACAGGCACGTTTCCCATTAGGCCTTGCATTAACGGCCACTGTTGACCCACAGCCACTGATTAAGATAGGATTGCGTTTCACACTCACGCCCTCCCCCTTTCCTACTTCCCTTTCTCTGTCCTTCTCATCTCCAGTGGAGGAGACGCTGCTACGAAAAAGAGGAACAAAATAAAATAACCTTCAGCTAACATGTAATTAACCTGCCGACAGGACTTACAGTGAGTTATATTAAGCGTATAAAGCACGACTGCCAGCTGACATGACTTAGCCCTGAGAAAACTGCAGCGCTGCATTCTGGGCCGAACTGATATCAAATATACAAAAGACAAGGGCAAAACCAACCAAATATGTCTGAATATAACCATCCGACTAAATTTCCTCAGCACAGGATAAAAAAAAAAAGGTCAATGTAATTAAGGGTATTTAATTTTTCTACAATACACATGAAATTAATCAAAGTAATATTCCACAAATGACCATGTTTGTACTGATTTTACCATGGTAAACGGCACACGGGTATCAAGCAAAGTTGTTGCTTATATAAAGTTTTAGCAACAGCAAAAACAGATACAAATGTTCAATACATAAATTAATTCTTGAGCACCATAATGCCGGTTCGTAATCCCATAATCCAAAAATCTCAATCTACAGAAAGTTCAACTCCATGCCACAGTATCCTGGAATCAGACGATATTAGACAAGAAGCTCCAGAGACCAACGAAGAGCTTCACTCTCCACAATCAGGACTGGAGCAAGTGGCCCTAAGTGGACCAATTAATTGAAGAGAATAACCACAGTGCCGGGAGGATTGTGAGTCATCCAGACTCTCTGTTCCCTGAGCCGTGGCGGCCGTCCAAGCGGACACTTGTGAAGAACACCTCCAGCCCCTGCATTAGCATGCAATCTGCTCATCTCCCACAAGGATGAAGGGAGACAGGAGGAAATTAAAAAAAGGAAGGCTCACACTTGATCGGAATCTGGCCTACCGATGCCTACACTTAAAGATGTGACGGTTTGTGTTTAAAGCACGTGGAATTTCGAATGATAAGGCGCATTAACAAAAGGTTTGACAGCATGCACATCAATCAGTCCATCAGCTCTGAAACGAGAACAGAATCAATCATTCCTGTGTCGTTCCTCCTGGACAACAGGCAGCATCAATTAGATCGATACAAGGACATCTGCTTTGAGATCAAGGCGCGGGAAACCGATAACGCAGCTCTTTGAACGCAGCATTAATAATGTTTGTCAATATGGTTGACGTGTGCTTAAACATAATACAAAAAAACAACAGAAATGGCGGACATTTTTGTGTGCGTTTGAACTGGTGCCATTTTTGGACCATTCATGTAGTAGCATAGTTCATATTAATATTTTAAATTAGTTTTAATTTGACTATTTTTCATTTGAATTCATTTTGTTAATAACCATGTATTTTTTCTTAAATGAAATATATCGTTTCTACACATTTTTATTGAATTTTATTTTTTTATTTTAGTAATATTAGTATTTGTTTAATGATTTTAATTCATGCCAATAACCCTGAATATTTAAAAAATTTTTTTTTTTTAGGTTTTCCAATTTAATTTTAGTTGTAGTAATTTTGTTGTGTGTTTTTGCCTTTATTGTTTTTATTCATTTTTTATTTTAGTTGCGTTATTTTAGTACTTAAACAAAAATGAGAAATGTTGCCTTGGCACCTAGCTAAAAATAAATACATGGTTTTTATTTCAATTTAGTTTTTTAATATTTTATTTATCAATAACAACCCTGATTTTCATCACTAAAAATACTACTGCTCACTCCAGCGCACATTATTTCGTTGCATGCAACTGGAATGACGTCTTGGCGTGACCATAGAGCCTGACTGACGGGCTTCATGCCGCCGAGTCTCCGTTCTGAAGTGTATCTCCGACATGCAGAATGGCAGCTCGGGGACGGCCGGCTCTCTCAGATGACAGGCGGCCTTGTGGAAGGTTCGGGGTTTGAAAGGGGCGGGTCGGCCCTTATCAATACAATAAGGCAGGGGCTTAAGTTGTCTGACAGCATTATGTAGCAGAAATGAGGCATGAAAGTGCCCCGGAGTGGCTCCTCTGAGCCCCATTGGTCAAGCTTCCCCTCTGTTCTGGCACATGAAAGAGTGCGATGCCGCTTCTTTAAGTAGGGCTGAGTCTGCCCTTGTTTATTTATTTATTTCTTTTGTCTGCTGTAAGCGTTTCGCCACACTTTCGGAAGCGGGAAGCACAGGGACATCCTTCCTTTGACTGTGCCACATCACTGTGTGAGTGAGAGGGAGAGAGACAGGCGTTCAGAATGATATGCATATGTGGCGCCGCTGTCACACTTGACACCTGCGATCGGCACACCTGTCTCGTCAGCATCTGGAGTTTGAGCGCTATGTGGCTAGCTAATATCTCTTACAAAATAACACTCTACATACACACCATTGTTCATATAATATACTGCTTTAAAAGTATTTCAAAAAATCTCATGCAATTAGCATGTTGGTAGTGACCAAAATTCAGTCAAACCCCCACAGTTCTTACACTAGGATGCATATTTTCCAAACGGACTAGTTAGTGGGCTGTCAAGTGAAAATCTTACCATCAGTAAGGATTAGCACGATTTTAACTTAAGGCATTTTAAAAGAAAAAGCTCATGGCGTCAGATGCATAAAAAACAATGAGAAGCAACGCAAAAGCCAAAACACGATCGTCTGCATGTGTACAGAGATAGAATACTTACAAGAATACCATGGTATTAGCATGATGGTAGTGTCCAAAACCCACTAGCACGGTATTCACTTTTCTTGCACATTTAAGTGAGGCCAACCTGATCATTCTTACACTAGGGATGTATAAAACAACATATTTTCAAAAGAGATCAGTTAGTTGGCTTGTAGAAGTGAATAATCAGACAGGATTAGTGCCATTTTTACTCAATGTCGAACCTTAACATAAAACACTCATGGCATCAGACACAAAAAATAAAATAGGAAAAAACAATCTAACAGCTAAAACATGTTTGTCTGCATGTGTACAGAGAGAAAGTACTTATAAAAATGGTATTGGCATTGCATGGAAATAGCAATTCACTTCCCTGTACAATTAGGCTAAAACAGCATAACAGAATGCTAATGTTATGAGACACATTTCTAAAGTCTAAAAGCCCTAAAAATGCAACACTAAGGACACAAGCAAAAACTCTATCTACATGAACCAACAATTAGGAACACTTTGAGTCTGACAGTGCTTTAAAATGGAAAAACTTAAAGATGCTACTTTAGCATGCTGTTTAGCTTATTTTTAGCAAGCTAATTTACTAATTTGTGGTTGACTAGTCTGTCATTCTGATCCACTAATGCCTTACTCAGACTTCAGCCCCCTACATCAGTTCATGTTTTCTGAAAACTAAACTTTGTCGCAGTAGCAGACCATGTGTGGCTAAGTGCTAATGCACAATCCCAGCTATACATTCCCTTATAGCTTTTATGTACTCCAGACACACTATATAGGCCATGTTTGTTTTTTCTTATTCGACTGAAGTCCCTTAAGGTTCATTTTGCTCCTGTAGCTCATAACACCTGGCCTGCGGTGCTCTGGAGCTCGGCTAATGATAACGTCATTATTACCGACCTGCTCCTTTAGTCACCACCAGCTTGGGTTTGCTGCGGGCTCCGTCTCCTTTGGTGGTGTAGGCTGCCACGGTGATGGAGTATGTGGTGTCAGGCTGCAGGCCCCCGATGACCATCTCCTGTGGTTAATGGACACGAAGAGGGAAGTTAGCACTATGTTAGGGAACTGAATTTTTTAAAGACTTTACTACATGTCACCCGCACAGGCCCAGTGTCAGTTTCCCCTCTTTTCAATGTCACGGCCTGCAATCTGTACTCTGCTGTCTTTTTAAAAAAAGTATATTAACCTAGCAACTTGTAACATTATTACCGAATGTGTGACTGATAATAACACCTCAAATATCATTAAATTAAATAAAAAATGAAATATGAAAAATGAAATTAAAATATATGTATTTAAATAAATATAAATAAAATATGCCAATTTAATAATTACATGAATAATCGGAATACATAAACAATACATCAAAATAAGAGTAAAAATAATTATTATATTTGTATTTATATTAGTGCTGTCAAACGATTAATCGCATCCAAAATAAAAGTTTTTGTTTACATTATATATGTGTACCGTGTATATTTATTATGTGTGTGTGGGTGGGTATATATATATATATATATATATATATATATATATATATATATATATATATATATATATATATATATATATATATATATATATATATATATATATATATATATATATATATATATATATATATATATAGCATAAATATAATGCAATTTAATAAATATATCAATAATATAAATATTTATGAATTTTATTAAACAATTGCATTGAATTACTATTACTATTAAATTTAATTATTAAAAGTATATTTATTTTATTTATAATAAATTATAAATGTATTTTAATCACTTTATTAATATATAAATAAATTCTTATGTGTTATATTATATATAAATATATTTAATATATAAACATAACATTTTCTTAAACACACAGTATACACACATATTATGTAAACAAAAACTTTTATTATGGATACAATTAATCGTTTGACAGCACAAATTTAAATTAATAAATTATAAATGCATTTTAGCCATTAAAGTATATATATATATATATATATATATATATATATATATATATATATATATAGCATAAATATAATGCAATTTAATAAATATATCAATAATATAAATATTTATGAATTTTATTAAACAATTGCATTGAATTACTATTACTATTAAATTTAATTATTAAAAGTATATTTATTTTATTTATAATAAATTATAAATGTATTTTAATCACTTTATTAATATATAAATAAATTCTTATGTGTTATATTATATATAAATATATTTAATATATAAACATAACATTTTCTTAAACACACAGTATACACACATATTATGTAAACAAAAACTTTTATTATGGATACAATTAATCGTTTGACAGCACAAATTTAAATTAATAAATTATAAATGTATTTTAATCACTTTATTAATATATAAATAAATTCTTATGTGTTATATTATATATATATATATATATATATATATATATATATAGAGAGAGAGAGAATTGAGAATTATATATTATATATAAATATAATGCAATTTAATAAATATTAATAATATAAATATTAATTTATAAATTTCATTAAACAATTGTATTAAATTGCTATTACTATTAATTACTATTACATTAAATTATTACACTAATTGTTCCATCAAATAATGTAGTTATTGTATGTCTAATATATCATCTAATTTTACATTAAAATGAAAAGTATATTTATTTTATTTATAATAAATTCTAAATGTATTTTAACACTATAAATATATCAATGAATAATATATAATTCTCAATTCTCTCTCTCTCTCATATATATATATATATATATATATATATATATATATATATATATATATATATATATATATATATATATATATATATATATATATAGAGAGAGAGAGAGAGAGAATTGAGAATTATATATTATATATATATATATATATAGAAGTGCACCTCATTTCTACAGCAGTGTGGATCATTATTATTGGCATTTAGTGTGTCATCCAGCATGACCAGGTTATAGATTACAATTCCCGCTCATCTACGACACATGTCTGTGAATTAATTCAACAGAGAGCGTGAGCAAACAGACCGTCAGAATAATGAATTCCTCTCTGGGTCGGCCGGTAAGCTGTGCACACACACGCCCTTCTGACGGCCTCCTATTTTCCAATATTTCACGTGAAAGCGAGTGAGCTTTGATCAGCGCGCATGACAGAGAGGAAATTAATGCCAAGCGCTTGCAGAGAAAAAAGCAACTGCGGGTCTCGAGGCTTACAGAGAATTGAGCTCCACATCAAACCAGTTCAAGATATTCATGCAATTTTTGGGTTACACAAATGATCTATTTATAAAAATAAATAATAACACCAATGCATATCTCATTTCTTCAAAAGGTCGCTTGAATTTTGCACAAAATAAGCTTTGTTTTTGTTTGTACTTTACTTAACGCACAACATCACAGCACAAAACACACTCTTTCATGCCAGGCATAAAGGAACCCTAATGTTACATCATTCCCCCTGTGCACCATTAATATTTTTTTCTATCGCCGTCACACATACACACACAATGGACATGAGGTTGCATTAGTTTTCTCTCTCTGACAAAAATCAGCTCATTATAAAAATCTTGCAACACAAAAAATGGTATACATGACACTTTATCTTCAATGTGTCAATCTATATGCATCAATGCACAAGAAAAAAATGAATACTAGGAGTTATTTTAATGACCTGGGTTTATGCCTCTCATAGACCCATTTGTTTGTCTCATTTCTCACTTTTTCTAACTATAGAGTTCAGTTACACAAATATTTCTTCCCTGACGAGACTCTGAACCACTTGGACTTGAAAGGAACATGTTTTTCTTCCAATCTACCAATTTGTACAAAGCCAAAAATCAAAGTTCCTGAGATATCATGCCCTAAACTTGGCTTTCTGGATATCTGCTTTAAAAAAAATGAAAATCTACATTAAATATTTACACACCTCGGTTCATTATAAAAATCTTGCAATGCAAAAAGAAGTTTACATGAGACTTTAGCTTCAGCATCCATGCATAAATCTGTGCATCAATCCACACAATTTTCTAGAATTTTTTCACATTTACCAAGTTTAGTGGCCAGTTTAAAAAATATTTCTACCATGATGACTCTCTGAACTCTCTGAACCAAGACTTGAAGGGAACACATTTTTCTACCAATCTACCAATTTGTACAAAGCTAGCAATCCAAGTTCCTGAGATATCATACCCTGAAAATGGCTTCTCAGACATTTTTGCTAGAATCTACATGATCTACAGTGTTTATGACATTTCACCAATTAAAAAAAAAAAACCAGCATTTGAATTTCTGCATATAAACACGCTCAATGACCGAGATACAAAGCAGGTCTGATGTAACATCACAGGTTTTCACATCACACCGAACGCTTGCCGACAGCCATACTCACGTATTCAGCTGTGTCGTCCATTTCCCACTAACATCCCCCACCCGGGAGGAGAAAGAGGGAGGGCGGTTTGAAAGAGAGGAAAAAGACAGACAGAAAGAAAGAAAGAGAGGAAAGCGTAAGACGAAACAAGGTAAAAGTGCCAAGGAAATGGAAGAACGGCAGAGTGTTTTAAAGTAGGTCAGTGTGGATTAGGGTGAAAAAAATCATGAAGATTGAAGACGAGGCAGGAAATTGAGTGGCCGCTGCTATCTGAGCATGTCATTCCTGCAGTTTTTTCTTCATTTCATTTAGTAAGAGTATAAAATTGGCTGTTTTGGAGTTTAATATCAGATCACAACAGCTATTCTTCTAAGAAATGCTCCAAGTCTTATGCAATGCAAAATTAATTTGATGTCTAGAAGTTTTGGGATAACTCACCTCAACCCCAAAAATGTATTTTTATCCAAAATGTTCACATGGATATTTACAATTTAAAACAAATGAATATTCCATGACTATTTATTGACAAAATTTAACTGAAAATCAAAACTTGTGACTAAAACAACTACACAACTATATATATTTAACTCACAATACTGCATTTTTATTCTCACACTAAGAATCAGTATTTAATAAGCTATTAAAAGGTTATTTAATTTATTTATAATTTATTCTAAAACATCATTTTATACATTTAAATTATTAATTTTTAAATTATAAAAATATATATTTTTTGTTATTTAAACAGACTAATAATAATAAAAAAGTTAATTACAAAAAAAAAAAAAAAAAAAAAAAATCACCTTTTGTACAGAATAAACATTGAATCACAATATTATTGTATCGTGACCCAGATATCGATATAATATCAACTGATTCCCACGCAGCTGACAATTGTAAATGATTCTGTCATAAACATAAGCGTTATGAATTCAAAAGCTTTAGTCATGGTTTGTTCAAAGCTGTAATATTTACAGCTGTGAGGAGAATAAGGCGCATGGTATCTGTAATTTCACTGCTGTTTTCATGACAGAAGCTTGTATTATAATTTTAGGTTGCAGCCAGAGGCGCTCGCTTGCTTTTTCTTCTTTCTTTTTTTTTTTGCTGCTTGTGCTTTTAAATCAAGTCTGAATTGTGACCGCAGTGCTCAAGAGCCTCATGTTTTTGTGGAGCTCTCGGGGCGCTCAATACGGCAGACATAATCAGCTTTTGTTGACTTTATCTATGACACTAGAGCCTTAGAGGTTAAACTTATTAGAGGTTTGACTAAACCGTGCAATTCTAATGGCTGATAAGATGTTTTGGACTGCTTGTGGAAAGCATTCTAGAGGCTATAAAAGAACTTCACAGATTAAATTATTTATAAAAAGATTTTCATATTTTCATTTGTTGCAGTGGCCAGGAGTGTGTTAAATACTTGCAAGATTTTGGGTTGCATTTGCTGCAACAGTATCCAAAAAATAGACATTAACCAATTGTCTGCGCACCCTTGATGAGGTCAGTTAAAAAGAAAATAATAAACAACAACAATAATTTGTTTCAGGAAATGTTAATAATCAGCACAGCGGCATCGTTGCGTTAACATACCTGTGCATCGGCGAGCATGACGTCCTTGATGAGGGGCAGGCCGCGGGATTCGCCGTTCTCGACACGGACATAGTGCACCTGGTATCCGCGGATCTGTCCGTGCTGTTTCCCAGGCAACAGGGAGCGCCACATCACCTTGATGGCAGTGGAGTTTAGCACCTCGACCTCCACGCGACGTGGGGGGGCCCCGGGCACTGCGATGGGAAAAGATGACACGCTATGAGGCATTGAGATTACCATATTATCATTAAAACTACATTTTTAAATACATTATGGTGGCTTTTGCCTGTGCAAAACTCACCAATATGATGCTAAGTGGTTGCTTTGCGCTACTTGAGTTACTTACCTAATTTTTGTTCATATTACTAACTCTTAGTTTGAGCAATGGTAGTAGTGATAATTGCCTTAGCATTTTCATCATGAAAGGGACATAAGAAGTCAATTAAAACAATTTTTACAATCAAAACACATTGATAAGTTTCTTTAGTTTTTAACGAGCAAAATTAAAACCAACTCTTCTAGAAATGTTTCACTTTTTACCAACTTTGGAGGCCAGTTTTAAAAATATGTTTTATCCTGATGAGACTCTGAACCACTTGAACTTGAATGGAACACACTTTCCTACCAATCCACCAATTTATACATAGCTAGCAATCATAGTTCCTGAGATATCACCCCAAAAACATTTTTTGGGCTTTAATAAAAAAAAAAAACGTATTGTTAAAAATTGTTAAAATTTGCATTAAACATTTTACAAACCTCAGTTCATCTTAAAAATCTTTCAATGCGATAAAACTGTTTACATGAGAATTTAACTTCAACATGAATGCTTATATCTATACGTGTCCATTCATTTTCTTCGTGACTTACTTTATGATTACCACTCGATCATCTACAATTTTTTCACTATTTACCAAATTTAAAGGTCAGTTACAAAAATATTTCAATCCTGATTTTTCTACCAATCCACCAACTTATACATAGCTAGCAATCATGGTTTCTGAGATATCATACCATAAACATGGCTTCCCGATATTTATTAGCTATTAAAAACATGAAAATTTTAGGATCTACATGAAATGTGTTACAGACCTCAGTTTCAGTCACATATAAACAAAATCTTTAATTACGTCTGATTCGGCAAGGACAGACTCTCTGTGTGATCTAAAAATAGTGCAATGTACCAATCCTTACTGAGCACCTTAAGACCGTACGTTACGCCATCTCTGTACGGCTGAAAAGAAACTAAGCCCCTGCGTCTCAGCTAGTACATACATTCAATTATGTGAAAACCAGGTTACTGATTAAGCGCCCATCTTCAGGGACATTTAATCAACTGTAATATCACACCCCCATATACCCGAGCAACCATTTCATCCCCTTCCATTTCACTATCTTTCTTATCTGAGCACTGATCAATTCGCGAGTCTGCCGTCTGCAGTCTTTTACCTGCGAGCTAATGAAAATCCTTTTATACGAGGCCTTGATGTTTAATACCTCCGGTCATTCAGTACTGCTGTAAGGAGGAGACCGATTTCCTGGATGGTCAATAAAAGACACCGTAAGGGGATGTACTGTATATTGGGGCCTGACTTTTCCGTATTAGATGCTATAACAGTAGAAGTCTCCAAGGATGTGACTGTCATAACGCATCACTACTCAAATAACTCCATGTTGTGGGTTGGTCAAACGAGATTTCCCAGCGGAGTTCTTGGGGTAGCGTTCCCTCTCTCCTGACCCGCCTACAGTGGTTGACCAGCCCGTCAAAGCCATCTATCCTAGGGCGGCCCAAAGCGCCAGTGAAAGGCTGTGCTCCGTATTGATTACTAGCTTGTATCTTGAACTAGCGCTGTCAGTCATGGAGAAAGACTGCTGTCACCGGGGAACGTCAGACACAATTTCTTACTCTAGCTGGATTTATTTCACTGCTCATAAGCTGTCCGAGTGCTTTACAAAGAGAAGTGACAGATGAAAATGATGCTAAGCCAATGTTTCCTCTATCACATAATGCTAGTCAATAGATCTTGTCCCAAAAAGAGTAAGCTGTCTACACAGACATATAATCAACATTTCTCTTGCCTCATCCACCATCTTGGATTTATTTTCTCACTAAACTTGGCCAGAGACCATATAAGGTCACTGGAAAATGAATGGGGGAAATTATACCAAATACGGTGGCTGTAGGAAAGTAGGTACAGCCTTTTAGTTAAAAGAGCCAATTGCGTTAGACCAATTTTTTTTTTTTTTAGCTTAAAATGAGATCCATTACAACTAATGATATAAAATGTTAAACATTTAAAACATGTAAAACAAGATCAGTGTACTTAAGAATCAACACTGTGTACGATAATACAAGTCTATTTTGTCTTGGTGAACTGGTATATTGTAAAAAAATATATATTTTTCAAAGTTGTAAATTAAGATTACTGGAGTACACTTTACAAAAAAATACCAATTCAGTCTTAAAACTGTTAGATTTTGCTGTTTTTGGCTGAGCATTGGTTTGGGTGGCTCGCCAATTTCTCCAATACATAAAAAAAATTGATTTAAAAAAAAAAAACCCACTTATTTCAGGTAAAAAAAAAAAAAAAAGCAATTAGATTCAATCTATGAAAACAAATACTGGTATCTTATACAGTGTTGTTTGTCAAATAAGTTTCTCTTCTAGCAAACTTTTAGATATTTCAGCTAGAAAACAAGTCAAAAGACTAATTTTAAATTACCGTCCTCGTCCGTGCGGCACAGCAGCGGCTCGCTCTCGGGGCCCGGACCCACGCTGGTGGAGGCCGCCACGGTGACTCGGTACAAGGTCCATTTCTCCAGCCGCTGCAGCTGGATCTGATTGGAGCTGGGGGGCACAGCTGGCTCCTCCATGGGCTCCGTGTTGACCTCGGCCCCGGCCCCCACCACCACGTAGCGCACTATGTACCCGGCCAGCGCCCCGTTCTGGCTCTCGGCCGGCGGAGGGCGCCAACTTACCAGCAGGGTGGTGGAGCTGGAGCTGGAGCACTTAATGTCTTGAGGGGGGGCGGAGGGCTCTGCTCAGGTTTGGGAAAGGGGGAGAGGAGGGGGTGGAAAACAAAAACGAAAAGATGGGAAAGAGAAAAAGAAAATGATAAAAGGGAAAAACCAACTGAAAAAAAACAAGCAGAGACATACTGAAACATAAGAAGAAAAAAAAACAAACTAGGAAAACAAACGCAAAGGGCAAATGCAAACAGAAGAGCTTGGTTTTGAAGGGGTCAGGGTGTTTGGCATGCACGAATAAATATGAAGCATGAAGATTTAACTTTGGCTTGATTTCCTGTGTCACAGATCTAGAAGTAACACCACATATGTTGGGCGTAAGATACAGCAGTTTATCCAACTATAACCGGCTGTACGCGAGCCAAAGATTTAGCCCATCTTTCACAGTAAATACCCTGGGCTCTCAGGATATATTTCCACCATGAGGAGAAAATAGATCACATTATTTGCATTTGAATGAAGGCCATTCATTGCGGTATTTCGAGGCGTTTTTGTCGGGTACTTCCCCTCGCACATATCAGAAATTACAACGTCTGTGCCGTTCTAAATCAATATAAAAGTCTCATTTGAAATGCACAGAGTCTCTGCTTACTAAATGCTTGCGCATATGAATGCATTACACCGTTTAAAGCGCTGTAACATTTATCTCCATTGTAAAATCGAGCATTAAAAGTTACTCTGTCACGCTGATCCCTGAAGCCATAAGTAACACAAATGAATGAGTGGGAAATGGACAGACGGGGATAAAACATATTTGTGACTGAAATTCAAATGGATGAGCACCATCGTTGGAAAGCAAAACAAAATCATTCAAAACGGATTACAGGAAAATGAGGAAAACTCTCTGCGAAATAATGGCTGGAAAGAAAATGTTAGGACCCGAAATGTCAACTCAGAAGAATCATGGAAAGCCACCAAGCTTCAAACAGAAAGTAAGACCATTAAAAACAGCAAAAACCAAAACAAAACCAAAAAACACAAAGCATTTTCCTGTACATTATACGTACCTGACATCTTCAAACACTAACTTTTAAAGACTTTCTTACCACAAGCACCCGATTCCAGGGAGGCTATGTTTCCCCAGAGTCGGTTGGGTTCGGCCCTCTCCCTCTACTGCCGAGCTCACCCAATATAGCTCAATTCAAACTATTCATGCTAATTTAGCCTAGTCCATTGGTTTAATCCAATAACGTGGATATCGGGATATTTTTGTGGTCGGAGGGAGAGAGCTTTCCCTGTGCTTTCATCAGTCTGCACTATTCACTGTTTACACTAGCCTGAGGGTCCACAAGATTGAGATCAGGGTGCTAGCACCTTGCTGACACCCAGCCATTCATACCCAAGTTATATAATCCACCCCAATTCAACCCATCAGCAGCCCATTTGTGCTTTTATTTGAGAAATGGTTAACCGATTTGTCCCATCACCAGCCAGCTTTCATCACAGGTGTCCCAGAGTTCAGTGAGCGACATTATTCAGAGCCCTGTTTATTCACCAAATGGGCTTATTGGATTAAAGTTTTATTGGATTTTCATCTTCCGTTTGAAGATATATTCTGAAGATGTACTTCCTCTCTTGAAGAGTATTTGCATTCAGTTCTCGTAAATCGACCTGGTTTGAGTGTGGCAAGAAAGTTTGGTATCTGAGAGTTGCAGAACTACCTGAAGGTTTAGACTCATGATTCTGGGAATGTATTATACATCAAACGCAACAAAGCCTTGAATTTCAGCGTTCAAAATGAGTTGTGCCTCAACACCAAAATCGAAAGGCGTTAACTTATAATTTATGACTTACTAATCTAGATCCATGCCAAATGGTGACGCTGGCAATTGGGAGGTGAAAAACTCATATTTTTTTGGATATAAAGGTTGGAATTAGTTTACTTAACTTCAATGAGTGTAACAAATCAACTGACAAGACTGTGGACCTCCAAATGAAATCACTCTTCAAAACTAAGAGTTGTGCCACAAAACCCAAAATCGAAAGATGTTTACTGTAACAATTATTGACTTGATAATCCAGATCCTTGGTGCTGCTTCAGATAAGCCAAATGAGAGGTGAAAAATAACGACAATTAGAGATTTGCTTGACTGAAAAGATTGGAATTAGTTTGCAAGCTGGATGCTGGCAACTGATTAAACCGATTGGACTTAATCTACTTGTGGACCTCCAAGATGTTCTTGCACTAAACCCAAGACAAAGACCGGTGCAGAAACCCTTGCCCCCAGTTTGTGGACCCTCTATGACCATGTTTGAAACCTTAGCATCACTCAATAGCCATTGACTCTTAAGCGCATTTCCCACTCGCACCCACTTGGTCGAGGCAGGAGTGTCTATCTCCACTAACCCTCGAAAGTTTGAACATATCCTCCAAAGAGTTGGGGGATATGGAGGGTGAGGTGAGTACTCTCTGCTGGACCATTGCAGGGGCTCGTAATTGTGGGCTGACCCACAAACAGTGACCTGACTGGGCGTCAACTGAACAGCACTGTACCAAAAAGGAAACAAACACAATACACTTTTCTTTCGCGCCTTCATGAGGAAGTCCAGTCTGCCACTTGGTGTAGTTCAAAACAGATATATGAAGAGGGAATCCATGTATAATCTGGCTCATTAGTGTTTAGGAACTCTTTCCAGCTCGCGCAAAGTTGTGAAGGGATCTGAACCAATTCCTCTGGTGTATATGACAGTTCAGCACCTCAAGCTCATTATATGCCTACATATATGCCCTGTCAAGTTGGCCGACTTCTGAAATGTGAGATGGCAGACTGGGCTTTCCTCCGAACGGCGGTCACTTACCTCATGGGAATCCACACTGTAATGTTTGTTTATGTGTTAGGTTGTGGGGCGTTTGTGCTAAATTGCTTCTAACTGTCCAAGCTTGTCGCCTCCCTGACCTTGTTATGGGTAAATCTGCGCTACTTTAGTTTATGCTCAAGGGAAGACATCGGCGGATGTAGTGAACCACGTCTCCCATCTGTGTGAGACCCTGCGGGACAAAGCGGAGTCCCGTAACTCAAGCAAGAAGCCTACGGCCGTCCCGCCAGGATACTTACTCTCACCTTTAGTTTAATGGATTTGCTTTGGCAATGCTAAGTGCTGCTGCTGCATGTCGAGCTTGTCACGGTAAACTTAACCCCCGATAGTAAGAGCAAAAAAACAAACAAACAAAAAAAAAACGCTGAAAGCTGTTTCCTCAAGTGTGTTTGAATAAAACCAAACCAAAATGAAATAAAGTTGACTGAACTGTGTACTGAACAGAAATAAATTAAAACCAGGTGACGTCAAGCCGGAGGTGGTGATCATTAGTTTCATTTCAGGAGACAAAGTGAAACAGAAGAGCTAGAAAACAAAAGGGAGGTAGAAAGTGCACCGTATTGTTTCAGAATACAATATATGAAGACACCAACAGCAGGACAGACATATAGAGATGGAACAGAAGGGGACACACACAGCGTACAACATGCCAGAGGTCAAAGGATGCATTAACAGAGCGCCCCCCGGGGGTAATGGGAGGAAATACATGCATTCAGTGCTCGCTCTCTCACGCTCAGGTGTAACGTTGTGTGTCAATGCAGCAGGTTCATTGCATCCCAGCACCCACTCAACCAACCCCATCCCACCCATTCTGCACCAACAAGCTGCACAGGTAGAAACAGAAGATGAGTTAACATGGTCCACGTCTACTGCCATGGCTTTCGGGCATCTTCCGCCCACTGTAAGTGTATCCAAGTCTGAAGAAACTAATCTATGAAAGGAACCTCTAAACAAAAGGAGTATCATGAAAACAAAATGCATTAATTTTTTCACAGAAAAAGAAAAAAAAAAAGTTTATGTAGGCAATTTTTCATCAAAATGTAATAAGTTGATCTGCCTCTGAGGCAGCTTTTGCCTTATTTTTCAATTCCAATTTTCCAATCAGTTCCTGATTGAAAAAAGTTGTTCTCCAATATCCCATTTCACTAAGAAACATGCCAGATAACAGAAGTAAAACGGGTTTTGAATGTTAGTTCATTTTTTTTTTTTACCTTTACACTAAAACATATGAAAGCATAAAAAACTAATCTAAGCTCAATTATGGAAATCGTTTTGAAGGTGCACATCATTTTTTTCTTTGTTTATTTTTTGTGGAAGCTAGCTAGCATCATGTGGAATTGTAGAAATGCCATATTCACAAATGCATTTGTCACCCATTATTCATTTACTCTTTAACTGAAAGTGCTCTGTGCTCAAAAAATTTATAATTTTAATCACTCAGAGAAATACAACTGAAATATCTCTTAGCTTGGTATAAAAGACTGAGACCACAATGAAAATAAAAGTAGATGCATTTTCACTCATGCTCTCAGACTTCTGGTCCCCTTTGTATGTACAAGCTGAACACAAGTAACTGCAATTTTTTAGCACAGGGCACATGCCAGCTGCAAGGTTCCCCACAAGCACTGATGATTTCATGCACTGAATCATGATGCGACTCAGCGAGGGTGTATTTTTAGGCCGGAGGCTTGAATAATTCAGCCGGTCTCCCAGCGTAAATGCTGACTACCTGCAGGCGCCAGTGGCCACTGACTGTGCTGCTTTCAGTAATACACAGTGTGGGACTAGATGTGGTGGAAAGCCATGGCAGACCCCAGAGTCAATAATATTTTGTGCGCTACAGTCACATGGGAGGAAAAAAGTGCATTTGCTGTTGACACATGAAAAAGAAATACGAACACAGAAGAAAGGAGGGAGCGCGCAGGGGAGCCAAACGGCACGCTTGCTGCAGATCAATCAACCCACATTGATTTGTTTGTTTCACATGTAGGAAATCTCTGAAGTACATAACTGTGACATAGAGAGACCCAGATGAAAGAATAACCAAACAAAGAAGAAAAAGAAGTGCATGTGACACAATCCAAGGGGTGCGGAATCCATTAAACTAAACAACACAGGTCATTTAAAAGTTTGGGCTTTTACATTTAGACACTTAAACAAAATAAATAATGTTTAAAACATCAAAGTAAGAGGGCCTCATTCATGAAACGCAAGCAGAACTAATCGCGCGTACGACCATTCTTACATAAACTGATGCGTTTGCAGCGATTTACATAAGAATGTTTTCACAAACAATTTACACAAATTTGTTCTGCTCGTTTTTATCGTCTTATTAAAAACAAGTTGTCAACGTGCACAGAAAGAAATTATTCAAAAGCTTTGCCAAGTCATTTGGAAATATTCTCATCAAAATAACATCACCATTGCAGCCTGCATGTAGAAAAACTCACTTCTGGCTCAAAGGTGATGCTGTTTTGTGCAATTTAGATGCATAAACAAACACAACACAAAGAACCAAAGCCAGAAAACCCAATGCAGAACACCTGTCATAAACCAGGGACCAGACAAGTGTCCATTGTTTTGCACATATCTGCTGCAGACACAAGCACACCATTATCATTTACTCTTGACATTTCCGGAGTCGATAAACAATATCCCTGGATTGGGAAACGAGGGTGAAGGTTACAGTGGCCCTTTCAAACAGTGTCGTTGTATCCCGACCCCATCGAAAGCTCAAATCAGCCATTATGACTTGGCATTTCTCAATCAAAATACAATATTAGACCCCCCAACCCTTCATTCGGGTCCTTAGGAAAGGAAATGGACTACATACTGGCTTGGGATGTCCTTTGGGATATTTCGTTGGTGAAGGCTCCAATGCCTTTGTTGGAGACGGCAGCCAGAGAGAAGTAGTACTCTGTATTTGCACGTAGACCCACCACCACAAAGGAAGAGGTTGGGCCAAATATTTTCTTTTCCTGTTTGGTGGAAAATAATAATGTTACTGCTAATGACATGTGCAACAGTGGTCCTGACAACGCATTTGAGAAGGTTTGTTGTAAAGAAGGCACCTGAGATTCTTGCCCGCCTTCTTTGTAATGCAGTTCGTAACTGATGATTCCCTCTTTTTCGAAGGCTGGCTCCCATGTCAGCTCAATGCTCGTGTCTGACACCTCACCAACCTGGAAGTTGGTCGGCTGTCCAGGGACTACAAATGGAGCCAGTGTTGACAGTTCAATACACAAGAAATTTAATAAACAAAGATTTAGAACTGTAAATTTAGTGAATGTGGTAGATAAAAAAAAATTTTTACTCAATGGCAACTGACTGATTACCAGGATGAAAGTAGTGTACTTTGTAACCCTGCAATTTACAATTGCTTAAATAATCTTGCAAACCCAATCATTAAACTCATCCTGCTATGTTTTTGACTCAACAATAAAAATGGACATTTCCAAACCTAAAGTAACTTTTCTATATCTTTGGCCAAACTCAAGATTGACAACACAGTGCTTAACTCAATTTGCTACACTGTTAGCTAACCCAATAATAACACCAGACATTTTCAACCACTAAACACATCTTGCTACATCTTTAGACCACAGAAACTAGATGTTTTCGATCACTCGCTTTTTCTACACTGTTACCTCACCTAATACTAACCATGGACATTTCCAGTTGCGAAACTCACCATGCTACATCGTTAGCCCACCACACACTGAAAACAGACGTTTGCAGTCACTAAATTCAATTTGCTATTACTTTACTCAATATTAGCAACAGACATTTTTCAATTGTTAAACTGACTTTGCTACACAGCTACCTCACCCAAAACTGACAAAGGACATTTCCAGTCGTGAAACTCACCTTGCTACATCGTTATCCCACCAAACACTGACAACAGACGTTTCTCATTTACTAAATTTCAATAGCTAAATATTAGCAACAGGCAGTTTCAAATTCACCTTGCTACACCATTAGCACAACCAATACTAACAATAGACATTTCGAATTGCGAAACTCACCTTGCTACATCGTTAGCCCACCAAACACTGAAAACAGAACTCTTCAGTCATTTAACTCACTTTGCTACACCATTTAGCTAAGTGTTTCCCAATCCCAGTCCTCACGCCCCCCACTCTGCATATTTTGCATGCCTCTCTTAGTTAACACACCTGATTCAGATAACCAGCTCATTAGAAGAGAGCTACGTGCATGAACTGTGTTCCGATTGATATGATCCCAACACTGTGTTCACTGCTTCCTAATCCCTGAGCAGGGGAAATCCGTTGAAGTTTACTTCATTTCAGAACATTCATTCATTCATTCCTTTCTGCAGCGTCTTCACACACAGACGAGTGTGACATCATATACCTCTGTAAATAAATACAATTTAAATTCACGTCTCGCACACTTTAATGCCTTTTGAATGGAACATATACACTTGTTTCGAATTGGAATCATGGCAGAATATCCGGTGATGTCCACTTCGCAGGGCACTTATGTTCGAATAGAACAAATGTTGTACTTGATAAGAGATACATACAAAATATGCAGAGCGGGGGGGCGCGAGGACTGGGATTGGGAAACACTGAGCTAAGCCAATACAAACAATGTACATTTTCAATGTTCATTTTACATTTTTAATTTCTCACATCGCTACATTGTTAGCCCACTGAACACTGAAAACAGATTTTTTAAAATAGTTAGTCAACTTGCTACATCTTCAGCCCACCAAATACAACAGACATTTTTCAATCGCTAAATAATAGCAGTAGACATTTTTAAACTCACCTTGTAATAACAACGTACATTTCCAATTGCGAAACTTACCTTGCTACATCATTAGCTTACCAAACAGTGACGACAGACATTTTTCAATCACTAAGGTCATCTTGCTACATTGTTAGCTCACGAACACACAAAAAAACAGACTTTATCAACCTCTAAATACAATTTGCTTCACCCAATATTCGCAACATTCCTTAATTGCCATGCTACATCTTTTGCTCACCCAACACTGAAAATAGACACTCAAAATTGACAAACAATGGTCTAGTCGTGAGATTTACAAACAAACTAAAAAAATTGACAAACTAACCTCCTTGAAGCACTTTGACATGAATGGGATCCGAGAAGGGTCCATCTCCTACTGACGTGAAGGCCAGCACTCTGATGGTGTAGGTCTCGGAAGCCACCAGACTCTGAATGGTGGTGATCACACTGTCCTGTACGTTGTGGATATGCCACATGCTCATGGGCTGAGATGGATCCATGGTGTAGTAGACCCGATAACCCTTGATCTGTCCATTGGGCTCCTCGGGTTCATCCCAGCGTACCATCATGGTGTTCTGGGAGATGATACGGGCCTGGATATTGCGCGGTGGGCTGGCGGGAGCTTGCTCCCCAGTCCTAGCCTCAACTGGTTCACTGGGCGGGCCCTGGCCAATGGTGTTAAAGGCTGACACGCGGATCTCGTAATCAGTGTTTGGAGAAAGTCCTCCGATGCTGTAGCGAGTGGTGGTGATGGAGTCCACGGTCTCGAACTTGCTCTCGGGAGATTTGGCGCGATACTGGATGATGTAATGGGAGACGGGCTCAGGGTTGCCACTGTCCCAGGTGATGGTGATACTGGTGGCGGTAGTTTCAGTTACGACAGGAGTACCTGGAGGTTTCGGCAAGGCTGCAAGTAGGGGATAAGAAAATACTGTAGACTTAAACATTCAATACTGGGATTAGACAGTATATTAAATACTTGCTTTGGCTTAGTTTTAATTTCTTTTGACCAGAGATCTTTCGAGTGACCTTGTAGGACGCAATGGAATCTTACACTTGACAATGATCTGGGAATTAGCCTCGATGATGCCCAGGCTGCTCATGGCCACACAGGTGTAGTTGGCCGACTCACGGACACTGTTTAACTCCAGAACATTCCTGCCCACTGGCATCTCGTCTTCAGGCGTCAGGTCCTCAGAGTTTTGCATCCACTTGACATAGGGCATGGGCGAGCCGACAGCGACGCAAGTGATGTTGACGCTACCGCCCGGCATGATCTCTTGAGTGGTGGGGGGCGTGATGGAGAAACGTGGGGGTACACGACGAACTGCAAAGGGCGGAGGAATTGCGAAAAGAAAAAGAGAAAGAGAAAGGTAATGACACGCCAATGAAAATGAGCCTTTCTTTAGAACGTACATGATGTTGTCTAAAGAGAGGACAACAAATTATAAAAAAATGAGACTAAAACGTCACAAACACTTCGGTTTATATAAAATAAAATAATGATAAAGTAACTAAATTAACAAAACTGCTTCACCAACAATATAGATTGACATTAAAGCAACAAGTTCATAGCAACAAGGTTCCATTGACCAATATTTGACCCATCACAGCACGATTAATTGCACAAAAATCTATTATGAGTTTCTCATCTTTAAAATGAGATCTCTGTGGCTTATAATTATAGTAAAAAAATAAAAAGCATGCATTACTGTTAAAAAGAAGAAAAACTTTACAGAAAATACTCTAAGGGTATAAATTAAAACTTTTTTTAAAATTTGTTTTTAAAATCTGCCCGTGCTAAAGAAACCTAACATATGTATGACTGTACGTACACATTGGTACGTACATGCACTAGTAATGTGAGTCCCTCCAAGAGGGACTAAAGATGAGAAACCTTAATCAGATTTTTGTGGTTGAGAGTAGATCAACTGGACAAAGCCTTTTTAAGATCTGACACGCTTCCATTGATAGATGCAGCTGTCATTTTCACAGACATCATGCAGAAATAGGTAGAGGTCAACCAAAGAGTAAATGGGAACAATAAAACCAGAGAGAAGTATTTGAGATAAAATGCATAGAGGAATATAACTGAAGGGTCGCTAGCATGCCCGGACAAAAGACAACTGGAGAGGAAAAAAAGAGAAATATAAGAGAATAGAACGCGCAAAAGAGCAAGAAGAGGAAGAAAGGGAAGGGTTGGGAAAAGGAACGAGGGGGGGAAAACCCACTTCAATGCAGAGAAAGGCTTTTTTATCGTCTCCAGCCAATATGACGTAATGTGACAGGATCGTATTGTCACATTGCGGTCCTGGCTAGACGTAACAAAATTTACAGCGGAAATTCTGTATTCAGTCAATAAGTAGCTCAACTAACTATCACACACATCAATAAAACAATAAAATGAAAACAAATGATTACAAATTTACCAAATAAGGGCACATGATTGGAACAAATGCTAGTCTACGATGATGACAGCGATGCACCTCAACTACTGAGATGCCAAACCTACACACGAGAGAAAATATGACGGATTTGTTGGGGGAAAGGGTTCGATATGATTTATGGCGGAGATGGAGTTGGCCAGGTTGTGCAACAGGCTTTTTTCATAGCCTGTCTGGCATGTTCATTCTTGGTAACCTTGCTATTTTGATAAAAAGTCAAGAAACAATGGAAACAATGGAAACATATAAGCCTTTAAAATACAGACTCTGTTCCAAAACCTAGCAAGCTGCCTAGGCAGATACATTCTAAGGCAACTTTGTAAATACACAAATACTCCAAAGGCCTAACTCACAACTGTTTCCAATTGAGACACAAATATTGGGTAAAGCAGTACATTTTTAATTGGACTGAAACATCTTGAATAAAATTATTCCATAGATTTTGACCTTTTGTGTAGATTTTGGGATTATCCTTTTACCAGAAAGATACATGCAATTCTCTTATCGGCAAAACTAGATATCTTAGAAAGCAACATATAGTTACTTATGAAACACTAGGTGTTAGGTGTACATTTGTACATCTAGGTAGTTATCTTGCAAGGTTTTGGAACAGTGCAATAGTCTTAAAATTAGAATACAGATGTTACTAGTAGTAGCGTTCAGGTTAAAGAAGTGCTACCTGTTACATGTAAAATTTAGTATTGCGCCAAACTTTATAGTTTGGTTTCCCCAAGAATCTTCAAGGCAACTGCCTTATTGATGTCGGTGGATGTAAAATGACAATGAAACAAGAAGTAGGGTGGTGCTAGGTGTGTCCTAAGATGGCGGGTGGTGAGGGGGTCATGCCTCATTTACATTTGGCAAGAGGTGAAAGGAAAGACAGAGGAACAGCAATGGGTGCTGGGGCTAGCTCAGAAAACAAAAAAAAAAAAAAAAAAAAACAACAACCAAACTTTAAACCAAATTAACAACCCCACAAAGACACAACAAGGACAGGAACAACGGGTAAAGACAGGGCACAAGGCAGAACAAGACCTAGGCTGCAAGACAGCAGACGAGGGCCGGACAGACTGGAAGGACAAAATGGTGGACGTACATGTGGGACAGAGACAGAAGGAAAATAACACAGGGAGTGAGAGGTGGGGTTTGGGGCAAAGAGGAGACTGTAACCCTGGGCCAACTGGAGTAAAAGCATGTTGGTTTGACTTCTCACACAATGGGGCTTGAAATACACGATTAAACTCTCACCATCGCCTCAGACAACAGCAGCCAAAGAGCATAGAGTCTTGAATTTGTAAACACCATCGAAAGTTCAGTGGGTTTAAATCTAGTTTGAATGTTTAGAACATTTAGAATTTTAAAAGCTTTTTGAAAATAAACATTGCTAAGTACTTTTAAATTTAGAAATACTTTTAGAGTTAGTCAAGGTAACAGGCTCTACTGTTACACTATATTCTGTATCCTTACAGAAATAATAAAACATGAATATATTCACAGTTTCAGAGAGCCAGTGTAACAAATGACCTCGGTTGGTGTCCAGTGAGTGAAAATCACATTATAACTCAATCCATTTCATAATCATGGAGTAAAACAAGATCAAGTTAACTTTATCATTAGTTTAAAAATTTATAATATTTAAAATACTATTTATCAGTTTATTAATACATTTTATTATACATTTATTTATTAATAAATTTATAAATTTTAATACTGATTTTTTGTGCTAATTTTTTTAAGTTAAAATAGTAATCTATATCTAGGAAATTTCCAGGTTCAACTGAAGTTAAGCTCTATCCATAGCATTTGAAGGCATGATGATGACTTCCATAAAAAAGTTTTTTTTTCTTGTTAAAAATAATAATTTTTTATTATTATTTTAAAAACATGTCTAAACTTAAAATAATGTATATTTTTAATCCCGTAACTGAAATTTGATAATTTTTCCAAAACTATTTTCTGTGGTAAATCAACATCACACCACAAATGCAACAGAGCAACATTGGCACTGAACCTGGATCGCTCCTTTAATTCAGGAAAAATACTTGATTTGCTTAGAAAACAAAAACAACATTAAAACAAACAATGAAATACTGAAACGACCCCCACCCCCATATAAATGCATATTGAACAAATGTTCAACAAAGGTGAAAGGGCAGCCCACGTATCACAATGTGCATGCATGACTGTGATTTCAGGAATGGAGTCAACAGAACGGCACCAAACTATCAACCAGGCCCACAGCTACAGTCAACACATATTTGAGGCATGCAACCCTCCCCAAATGCAACATTTTAGGGAATCCACACAATTGAAATGTCAAAATTGGTGAATTTGACAACACACAGATAATCGCAGTGCAGGTGTGTTATAACAATGACAGAACACAGTGCAATGTGATAGTGACAAGACAAGCGTGATTATTCTAGTGTGGATTAATGATGGAAAGGCCCAGACGTAATTTGCTGATGCTTATCCTGCACTGATTTAAGGACAATAAATATGGTAAATATGTTAAATAAGCCAATATATTAAATAAACACACATACTATGTGAGTTCCTCTGACACATATTGCGTGTGGGCCTGAAAACGGGTGATGCAACATTTGGCCGTTCTTAAAACCAAGTCTACAAGAGGCTAAAAACTGAAGCTTGTTTTCCTAGGGGCAAATTCGGTTGACCAACTGCTAAGGTAGTTGAGCGAATGAGGGCTGCAACCTTTCACCTTGTGAATTATTCATCCTATTGTTGCACGCTCAATCTGCACTAGAACGTTACCGATTCTAATCAAAAGTCAGACTCAATTGGGTCTTTTTCTAAACGGAACAACCATTTGAAAAGACCACGAGGAGCCTGGCAACATCAAAGTCACAGGCAACAAAGCATTGCGCGCAAATAAACTGCGGCAGAGGGGGGAATCATAAGCGGGTCTAATGTTTTCAGATGCATGTCGACATTTACAGCTGCCGCTATCGATGCATCAGCCTTTGAAATGCCATCGCATGAAGCCATCCTGGGCTTTATCTAAGTCCTGACACATGGTCCTATAGCTCAAATCCTGACGTTTGATGTGCGATGGTGCTCTCCGCTGTGATATTCGGAGGAATATAGAACAGTCCAATCGGATGGACACGCTCCTCATTCACTACGACCAGGAGCCCAGCAGGCCGAGAGCGATCTCTTTGAGGTGCAGAGACGAAATCCTATTTCAAGCCCAATGTGGAGAGAAACACAACTCACGAGGTCTTACAACGGACAGAGAAAGACAAAATAAAAAGGCCAAAGAGTGCCTCACTCCTTGTGCTTCCTGACTAGGAAGAATCGAAGGTGGACATTTGCAGCCATTTTGGTGAGACAGTCTGTCCAGCCCCAAAATGAAGGTAGGAAGGGAAGCCAAAATAATGCGCAGCCTTTAATGTCACCTTGAAGCTGAGATTACACCCTGTTTGATGTCCAAAACCCGCAATAATCCATTTCGCTTGAAGGTAGCGAGGCCATTTGCATGCAGACGGCAGGGGTTCCCCGTACACACACACACACACACACGCGCACACACCTCCGCCGCTGCAATGCAAAGCAGCCTCAGTTGGGGTTCGGACCAGTTCTAGTAATGAAAATTGGTGCATTTGTAAAACACTACTTCCTGATTGTCTGGTCAATGCATGAGTAGCATTCAACTAAAGCCTGAGGCTAAACTGCATTTTAGATTTTGCACCTTAGAACCTGTCCCTTTACGACACTTATTTGGATGAAAGTTAGCCTTCGTTTCCACAAGTAGAGGGTGTGATCTAGCTTGCATTTCTATTTGAATACCAACACAGCATGCAAGGACATGCAAAACATCCCAAAGTGGTGGCAGTGGGGTTTACATGCATCTCCATGCGCATACACCGAACATACTCGTAACATTTAGCATGGCATTCGGTGCAGCTCAGTCTTCCAGCATCTCGGAGTGGATCTGTGAGGTCTCGTTTCCTCGTCTCGGGGGCTAATTACTATTAATAATGCCCTGGAAACATTCTGGGATCTTGAATCCTTAACATTTTGGCATTATGTGGAGTTGAATGGCGGAACGGTTGAGAGCTTCATTGTCAGGCGGCAACAATGAAAGATTAGCGACTTCATTGGAACAAGAAGAATCATCATTTCTGTTATTAATTCGGCGCGAAATAGAAGAGAACCAGATAAGTCGAGGCTCAGAAGGGGATTTTTGCCATACGGAGGCAATTAACTTCCATGCCTAAGGTAGACGGCTAACAAGAAGATCTAGTCAAAAAATATCAAGAGAAATTTGAAAAGAGTGGCTATCTATTAAAGCTGCAAACGGAATTGCAATTTTTGTTTTTTTGCAGCACATTAGCTCACAAAAACTTCATTTGGGAGGTTTTTTTGTTAACAAAAATGCCATATTGTTTCAAAACATGCAATTATAGTGGCTAACACTCTAGCTTGCAAATATTATCTGTGAAAATGAAAGATTTCCACTGAAAAAGCTAAAGCATGCTAGCCACTAGCATTTCTTTAACATTTGAAATGTATTTTTGTTATTGCTATCGCGCAGCTATAGAACGCTAATACGCTTAGTCTGTTACACTATCTACATGCTAGGCAACAGTAACAAGCTATCAGGGTAAAGGGGGCACAGATATCACAGTGGGAACAGCCGGATATGAAAAATAAAGCTCTGTCAATAAATGCCAGACCCTGAGAGACAGAGTAGCGGCAAAGCGCACTTCATTATTTATACCCTCAATTCATGTGGCGTCGCCCCCCTCCCAACAACACAGTGTCTGTAAAAACTGAATAATTCAGAGAGCCATTTAGTCTCAGACATCACGAGATAGCCGGCAACACGTTAGCATTAGCCAAGTGAAGCAGAGGCTCTTGTTCTATGTCATTATCCCTGACAGACAGACAAACGGCCATCTGAAACATCACTACACTGGGGAGAGCGATGAGATGTCCGCACGATTGGACAAACTTATCGGACTAAATGTGAGCTTTCCGCCTGATTTATTGTTCTACAGCTACATAAAAGCACAATTAATGAATTGCAACCACTAAAGAATAGTAAAAAAATAAAATAAATAAATAAATAAAATTATATATGCTTTATTTATGCTTTAGATAGGTCAAGATAAAATTATGCTATTTAGACAAAAAAGTAGTTGAAATTTAAACAAACATTTAAATTAAAAAATGAGTTAAATTAAACTAAGACATAATATTAAACTAATAAAATTTCATTTTTGTTTAAATGGGGTAAGATAAAATGTAATTTCTTGCAAAGGCACAAGAAAAAAAACCTAAGATATTTATATTTCATTTAAAATCAAATTTTAATTTAAATTAAGAGTTGAATGTAAACTTGGAGATATTATTAATCTAATAATCTTATTTTTTGCCAATTGAATAAGAAAATTTTTTAAAAATAATTTTAAATTTTAAGACATAAATTTTTGTCTAATACAGAGTTTTGAATGTACACACTTTTTGTTCTGAAGTAATTTTTTAAAACGTATGTTTAGATATTTTCACTTATAAAACAAGTTCCTGAAAATCTCCTCAAAAGTGTGTGGATGAGCATAAAAATGGCAAATATTGTAGCGGCTGCTAAAGCTCTGCATGCAACCAACACGTAAAGCTAAATTACCTAAAGCCAAAAGGCCGACGGGACTTCGATATGCATATGAAACAGGCGTGCAATTACTGTGCTCAGCTGCATTAGCGAAGGATTAGCATAGAGAGACTCCCAAACAAAGCACCCGCTTTTTGTTCTGGTCCAATTTGGGGGTTTTAATACGGCACGTAGCTGTGATGTAAGAAGCGCTTCAGATGTACGCTGGCAACGAGGACTCAAGCGGATGATAAATCCTGATTTGATTGAGCCTGCAGACTGCAAAAGGGCAAGAGGCAGTCAGTCATCACGAGGAAATATCGCTAGCTTGTTGCGGCTGTGAAATAAAGCCTGTTTTCTGGGGGGGCCACATGAAGTGCAGAGATCATTATATCTGCCAATGATCCATGTGGCACAAAAAACTAATTAGCAGAAGTGAATTTGCAAGCTTTTGTGTGCAAGAACGGCTTTGTAATTGAGAAGATGGCGGGAAAACTGTCTGCAGAAAGAGCCTACAAGAGATGACAGAGCACAGAAACACAAACCACATCTAACAAACCAAAAACTAGAATGGAAAAGGAGTCGAAAATGAAAAAAATTAAGGGTGCACATCACACAAACACCACAACACAAGGAACGGACTGAATGAGTCGCCAACAAAGGCTCGAACTCTCGTTTTGGACAAAAACAAAGAAAATAATAAAACTCACGAAAACACAGGAATGCAACAAAGCACGACAGCCAAAGGAATTGCGTCTCGAGGCATGCAAGCGCAGTTACATTCTCCCATCATGCATCAGGCCGTGGTTTACTTTCAAATGCGAGATTTCCATGACAACATAAGCATTTTCTTTGGGCAAAAGCAATACTGAAGGATGCAAACGAGAAAAGGCCCCACAATGCAAACTTAAACGTAAAAAGGAAAACGAACCCGAATTAGCGGGTTAGTTACTACTAGTTTATGCAATTAAATCAAATCTCTCAGAATTTAAAAGTTATTTAGCAACTTAATTTTAAACTCCGAATCGCCAATGATCCTTCCAATAGATCAGTCAAGGTTAAGGTTTTAATACATGTTGATTTTGCGTTTTTAATGTGGGTTAAAAAAAGTGAAAAGAAAAAACACACCAACCTTCTCGAAGCTCTGAGGGATGTAAAGGGGTTGATGCAGAACACAATGACATGAGGAGAAGAGAAAAATAGGGGAAACACAGAGAGAGTAAAAAAGGCCACCTCAAGGCTTTTAGCTGCTACATTTTCTCTGACTGATGTCGCCTGATTATTTCTTGCGTGACACGCGACATGTCTGCCGCGTTAACCTGCTTTGACCCAAACAGTTTGATTCTCCCCAGTGGTTGCGTTCGGCCACTGGCGTCTATTCAAGCATGTTATAACAATGTAAAATTACAAGGTCTTTAGCCACCTGAAGAGCTGCCGCTGCGGCTTTAATTACAGAAACAAAACAAAGACACAAAAACAGAAATCAATGAAACAACCCAAAGTGCAAACCAAATCAAACCGACCGTACAAATAAAAACCCACATAATTAGCATTAAAGTTAGCAGCTACAATCAAGACAACCGATTCTAAAGGCATCGCGCTATTATGCGACACATAAATGCAGTTTCGCTCGTATAAATGGCTGAGTTGTTTCCTCCATCGTAGCTGCTAATTTTAAGTGCCGTTAACTCTAGAACAGAAAACATTTGATTGTACCCATGATTAAGCTTTGAAAACAAAACAAAAGGAGACGGGATGCTGTCTTAATGCAGTATGCGCATAATCAGTGAGACATTAGCATACCTATGTTGAATTAATTATCACTGTGGTAATTTGAATGGATTTCAGAAATCTCCAGTCGGCCAATTACTGAAATGTCACTAGACATCAGATCAAATGTAACTGAACATCTAAAGTCTCTTAAAATTGTATGACTAAAATACTTCAATACAGAGTAAAATAGCAATAATCCACATGAGGTCATAGTTTTAGACTGACTTTACCATGGTTAAGAGGTGCTATAAGGCATAATGTGCCTAAAATAGCCTTACCATGGTAATGTCACTGTAAAGTAAGGCCTCTTGTGGATTATTTCTTTAATAAACTGGTGGTAACTGCTAAAACACACCAACAGTCAATCATTTATCATTTATGATAATCACAATTAAAAATATATAGCCGCAACTATGCATTTATAATTTGTAAATGAATTAATAAATGAATTATTCACCTCAAAGTGATCATTCTATGTTGATCCAAACCTTTATTTGTTCCTCTGTAGAACGCAAAAGAAGATATTTTTTGTCCATTCAATGAAAGTAAATAAAGTCTCAGGTTGAAATCTCATCATTAGCATTCTACTGAAGAACAAAATTCAGACTGGTTTGGATTGACGTTAGTAAATGACAGAAATTTCATTGAAACTGTATCCATCGTTTTGAGATGGAGCGTCTGCATCTTGTCTAGTGGGAGAACAATAATAACTATAATAATGAAAAGACAACTCTCTGACCTATTTTATAATGGCCGGTGAATAATTTATCCGGAACAAAGTTATTTGGTACACAGCGGGTAAAACCCATCCCATACGCTGTCTTTTTTTAATATGCATTAAATAAATAATACATGCGCAAAATGCATCTGCCTCGATTTATTAAAATCATCAACCTAGAGATTCAGCTCCTCTTAAGGTTAGCGGCAAGAGTCATCTGTGCTAATGCAATGCCTTAAAACAGTCGTTCCATTATAATAATAATCACTGAACCAAGACAGATAAGTAATTATTTAGATTTAGCAATTGCTTGTTAGCATGTTACATTTTGTATGTATACACTTGTGATAAGCAACAAGCATATCGTTTACGTTGCAACAATTTACCTTTTTACCTTTTTGGAGGGAATGAGATTAGCATTTTGATTGGTTTATTGCATCGGCCAATCAAAATCAAGACTTACCATCATCCTCTTCAACCTGAAAACTTGATAAGACAACATACCTGTACGACCCAAGTTTCCGCCCATCAAAGAGAAGACTGTAAACTATCCATTAAGTATCGAAAATGAGCATATTTTGTTACTGCAATATGTTCTTTAGTAAAGACTATTAGTTTATATACAACAGGTCATGTGACCAGTCGTGCATCTCTAATTGGTTGTTTTCGATGGGCTCCACGGCCAGGTTGCTCCCTACCTCGCACATACAGGTTGGCAGGGGAAGAATATCGGACGCCTTCCACGTTAGACGCCACACACTCGTACTTCCCCTGGTCGGTTTCCTCAGTGTTTTCTATCTGCAGAGCACCTGGGAGAGCAAAAAAAAATATACATCCCAAAGAAAGGGATGAAAGACAGAGAGAAAAAAAAGAGAGGGAGAGGCAGAAGACAGCAAACTATTAGAAGTTTGAAAGTAACGAGACTGTCAGAAACCATTTTATTTTGTATGTTTGGTGCAACATCATATCCTCATAAATTGCTCAAAGGCCTTTCCCGTTTCAAAGCCAACTTCGGCTTTTAACGCTAACTCACTGTGTTGAATCTGAGCAGTTCCACACTCAAGGCAAGAAAAATTAGACTGATCTAAATATGTCTGAATGCATCCCGTCAAACGCAAACGGAAAAGAACTAGCAGCAATGTTATGGTGTTCGCAGGAGTGCTGGATCGCATCAATCAGCGTGCCGGGAAGTATCAGGGTGTGGAGTCGAAGGAGATAAACCACTGTCGGTCCCAAAGGGGGGAAAGTTGGTGAGGGTCAAGAGTGAGCTGTGAGCTGAACATCCATTAGTTCATGTCGAAATGTGCTGCACAGGGCTGAAGCTTAGCACAACACTTAAATCCCACGGCATGAATTATTTCTTTCGGTCCCCCAAGAGCTGTAGTAATACTCATGTCAGTGCATACCGCAGGAGTGAGAACGGCTATTTGCAGTGCATGATAAAAACTAGATATTCCTCCATATTATGCCGCAGGGTTGGGTCATAACCAAGGTCATTGCCACGTATGCCAAAACACATGTAGTTTGAGAAGTTTATCAAAACTTTCTAAAGGTCTGACTCAAATGGTAAGGACTAGGGCTAAGGCCTATAGGGGTTAGGGTCATAGGGTTTGAAGAAGGGGTTAAGTTCAATGAGTAGCAACAGAAAGTAAGCCTTCCTGTATTTCTAGCTGTACTTTTGAGGGCTGTCAAGTATCGCCACCAAAATGCTGTAGTTACCAACAGTGGCTAGTTTTCTGAGGATATATAACCAAAACCAACTCAACAACCCAATTTCTAAAACATTTTTGCAAGCAACATTTCATTACACTACATGTGATCATATGTTTTGAGCGCTTTTAACAGCATGGGTGATTGCAGCTTCAGGAAGTTAGCAACTATTGCATTTTTCGCTGTACTTTTGAAGGCCGGAGATGGGTAAGTGTGATTTTTGCAAACTATAAAGCTGCAGTTACCAACAGGGACTAATTTTCTGAGATTTATTTCAACTGCCTGTGAAAACATTTCAGCCAAGCAACATTATCATTATATTATACTATATGTGATCAATTGTTTTGAGGGCTCTTAACAGCATTAAATGCACTTTCCCATGGTTCCTGTGATGCATTGCGACAACAGAGTTCCTTGAAGCAAAAGCAGCAGAATTTAGGCCTAAATGTACCACCTGTGCAACTGCGATTGAGGTGACTAGGAATGCTAAGTTTTTGGATCCAACAACTGTTCCATTACCACTGGTGCTTTACCCACTAAGCCACCCCACCCCAACACTTCTTTATCTGTCTTTCAGTACTCTACCGCTGCATTTCGACAGGTAGCATCAATACGGCCCTCTCTCCTGGAGAGACATTCATTCTGGCTGAACGAAGACATCAACCTTCGGCTACTGCCACATGCGGCGGTGGGACATCAACAGCAGGGACTCACGCTGCGGTTTAAGCGCACAGTCTGCATCCTGTGGAACATTCTGTGTGCCAACGAGATTCTGGCTTCTGGGTCGATGACTCACACCTGCTCGTGGCGGATCAACAGCATGATGGGATCAGGGAGTTTAGAGGCGTGGCAGGGAGAGACAGAAATGGAAGGTGGTTTCTAGAGTGTGTGCGTTCGTACACAGATCGTTTGATGTACACATTGGCGCAGCGGGCAGCCGGGCGACAGCAGGTGGGCTTGGAGAGCATTCTAAAGTCTCCTCAGGTGCGCAGCCGAACGGGAACCGCTCGTGAGCAACCTGTGCTACATGACGCCGACGGAAAATCTGGTGGAAATCTCCACCAGGCATTCGGACTCCTTCTCCCGTCGATTCTGGAGCCTCCGACTGCAGAAAACAGGCACGAATTTTAATGTTATTGGAGCAGGGGCTGATAAATAAACCATGCCACAGTGGTACGCCGAGCTCTCGGGGAGCTCTGAATTCTCCCCGTCTTTGCTGGGGTTGCGATGCCCTTTTCTATGAACAGTTAGCTAATGATTGAGTAATGTCATTGAGGAAATCTTAGCAAGGAACACAGCATATCCAAATTCATTAAACACAAATTAATTCCCAGCGGCTCCAAAGCAAGCAAATTTTCTCAGAGCTCCTTCCTGCCTAAACCGGACTATTTTGGGTACTCCTGCTTGCTATTCAGCCGACTGACGATTCCCCACTGACTTCATTACATATTTGCAGCTGTGTTTTTTTCCCCCATCCCCGTTTCCACTTGGGTTTGGATAAACTCACTGAGAATCTATAATCTGGAAAGGGAATGACAGTGTTCCTAGTCTTTCTCAAATCTATCTTTGTTTTTAATATTCATTGGTACAGAGAAGAAAAGTTAGCATAAACATTAAGGTTTCTGCATACCTTTACTGTCCTAGCCTTTATTAGCATCCAATTTTGTGCTTTTCTCCCAAGTAGTCCCAAACTCACCAAGCAAAAGGGGTATTTAACAACAACAGCAGAAAAAACAAAATCATTCCCTGACTATGTTGTCAGAAAACGTCTTTGATCCCCCTCACTTTTCCCTCAAATCTCCCTTTCGCTCAGCCCGAGAATGTTTTCAATTATTATCTTTTATGTATAATTACACTTAGAATTTCCATTATTCATCTTGCCCATTGAGTTTTTGAGGCTGCCGGTGTAGCCTTCCGTTAGCGGCACTGCTAGCAACAAAACAAGCTGTTATCTTACTTTAACCAATAGTGTCAAGCTCAAAGAGTCATAACACCGCACAATACCCTTTATGATAAAAGGCAAGTGGAAGTCATTTTCTGAATATCCGTGCCAAGACGCAACCAAGCTAGCTGACATGAGCCCTCTAGCTATGAACTATTATCTGAAGCTGAACAATAACGAATACATTAGCGGATTCAAATGCTTTCTGAGTGTACTGTGTGTAAGCCAATTTAGGGGGGTGGAAATCTACAGAATTTGGTGGAGTTTTTTGGTGCAGCCAAATTAGCATAATCAAATAAGGATGTGTAATGTCCTGGTGAGTGACAGCCATTCTGTTTTTAGCTCTACAGTCTATTGATGACCTAGAGCCAGTTTTACTAACAGCTTGCGCCAGTGCAAACCGTCTTTTGGTGTTAAAATTGTACTGTCAGGATTTACTAAAGACGCGCAGTGATGCATTAGTGCTGAAAAGGCGTGGACAGTTATATTTGTGTCTGACCTTATTGAATATGCATTTGTAGGAGTCTCCCTTTCAGATGCAAAATTCATGGGAGGAGAGTAGTCAAATGAATCACGCAATGAGATTTACTAAAGTTTGCACTCGTCAAATTACTGGTATTTGCACCAATATTTAATGCCCCCCCCAAAAAGCATGTCTTTAACTATTTTGCGCTTGAAATGGCTGCAATTATTGTTGCTAGGAGGAGGCACCGCAGAGAACAGAGAGCGTGTGGTAGAAGGGAAAGGATATTTCCATATGAATTAATTTATTTTGAATGCCAGAAGAACACATTATTCGAACATATCGTTTGCCAAGCCATGTTATTTTTAATTTGCTTCAGGAAATAAAAGATGTCTTGGAACCCTCAACCAGGAGTCACGCAATACCAGCTCTATCAAAACCTATTGCAACCCTTCATTTTTTGGCCTCCGGTTCTTTTCAACATACTGTGGCTTCTTTATTTCTTTATTTGCGATTACGCTAATTTGCGCTGCCCTTGGTATATTGTGTTGGTCAATATGTAAATGAGATGTTGCATCTGTGTTCTTTAATTTGCGCATTGTTAGTAAATCACCCGCAGAAAATCCCATGCCCATCGGCGCTGTTTTGGAATTGCGCTCTCGCGCTAATTTGCCCTGTTTAGTAAAACTGGCTAAAAAAGTAAAAAGACGTCTTCTGGCAAATCCAACTAGTCACAGATTGCGGAAAGCTCTTTTTGGGAATTCTCCACTGCTTCGGTGTCAATGCGACCCGTGTCCTTTAAACTGGCCATTAAGTGTTTTTGTCACGAACAGCCGGAGTTGGCTCGCGCTCGTGACTGATGGACACGGGGTAACCGTTGACCTGTGACCGGTTCGGGCTTTAGCGATGGCCTCGGGAGATGAAGTCTTGTCATCTCCCGTCATCCATCCGATCCCGCATCATGGGGGAAAACAGGCCGGGCTGTCTGTTAAGTGGAGGCCGTGTCAGGAGGCAGCTCTGCTGGGGTGTGGAGCGTGGCAGCCAGGTGTGGAGGCGAGGGGAGCCGTGAACCATGACCAGCGCTACCATGCAGCTGTCTATTAGAGGCCGTGTGCACGTGACGGCTCTCGGCATGCTTGATTAGGCTCGGTAACAGCTCTCAACCAAAAGGAACCTGACCATCTTCAACTCACACACACTTTTTCCAGCACCTACAGTCCCATTTGGCTAATTCAATTAGTGGGTGATGCCAGGGCATGATTGATTTGTTTGTGGAATCGACCATATTCTTGTTTGTTTTTTCTTTTCCTGAACGGGTGGAACTGATTAGGAGAGAGAGGTGAAGACTTGGGCTGCTCGCACAATTTAGTATGCATACTTTTTTGTATCCAGATGGCTGCTAGATTTGCACAGCACAATGGAGGATATACTGCATCCCGCAATGCAATGCACTTTTAGTTGACCCTCCATTTTTCAGTGCAACTAATGACCCAGAAATAATTATATATTTTTTAGACTGATTCACCAAAAGTTAAGACAACATCAAATGAAACTGAATTAAATATGCCCAAATAACAGTTTTATTTTAGATGCAACTATATTGCAAAAATTTACAATTTTTTTTGCATAAGATATTAAAGGGGCGTGTTTATAAATTGCTTCTTCAATACACATATAATCAAGATATAATATAAGAAAATAAGTGTTAATATATGATGCTGCATACTTAAATCAAGATATAATTTATGAAAACAAGATTAAATATCTAATGCAATGTTGTTCCAATGACTTCTTGTTTTATGTATTATTAATTTTGTAATTTATTTTTTTTAAAACCGGAAATCAAATTAAAAAAATACTTAAAAAAAAGATACTCAAGGTATTTTTGAAATGTCAACATACTACAATATTTTACTTTATATTTTACTGTTTAAACTAAAGCTGGCAGCATATGGTGTATAATGTGTAGTTTTCAATAACTTTTTTATTCTAAATGGATCCTCTCCTATATTTCTTATTCATATTTTATGTCAAACAAACCTCTAAATATATGCAAAAAGGGAATGTGAAAAAATTTGCAAAAAAGGGAATTTTGCTTCAAAAAGCTGGTGTGCAATGACTGCAGGACTCGTGTGTTTGTGTACTGACACACACCAAGGTCATTAAATGCGAGAGCATCATCGCGGGGGCGATACGTAATGCAATTGTTGTCATCTTCCATCTGTTGGCTTGTAGCGCTCGCATAAAAACGCCAATGACGCGTGCACACATCGAACGGGCTGCGCTGACTGTCATTTAGTGCACAGGTCAAAACTCAAGCAGACCAAACCGACACGAGTTAAGATAACGTTTACACAGCACATGCAAACATGCGACTGAGTCGCTAACCAATCAGAGCGCGCATGCTGTAATGTAGCCCGAAAGCGCAGCGTAACTGTCCTGCTCCGGCACATTTAGCCCAGACCGGGCCTGAGTATGCAGAAGCCGCCCTGGGCGAGAGCTCTGTCTTGGATCACTAATCCCATTATGCAAATGTTGCGTTATAAGTCACGTTCAGTTTAGTGAGCAGCAAAATGATTAATGTGCTGCGTTTTTGCATTATAAATACGCACGTTGGTGTGTGTAATCTAAGAAAGAGCTTTTAGGCTGGACACTTTTCTAGCTGCTGTACTAAAGTACTAACAAAAGTATCTATCAAAAATTTGTTTTATTCTGATTGATAATACAAAATATAGAAAATGTAAAAAATATATAATATATAATCGCATTCACTTGCGATCCAATGATTATACTGCAGTGCATACTGAATCATGACACGTATCGCAATGTTTATGATATCGCTAACTAAATCAACTAATTTAGATGAATGTAAACAATCTCAATCAATGTAGGCACCAGTAAACATACAAAATTGACCAACATCTGAACAAAGAAAAAGACAATACAAAATTAAAAGCAGTGCAAAATTGTTATTGAGATAATTAACATTTGAAGTGTAGTTGTTAACCCTTCGTTCACCCACAATATTAATGTCAAATCAAATGTTTGATGTGCACCTACCTGCTCGCTGTGAAAAAAGGCACTTTATTGAAGTTAGATATTGAACATCAGATAGTCTGCAGATATAATGACATGAACATGGATCTAGATCAGGAGCGACTCCTCCGAACATCAGTCCTGATATCACCTCCAAACCACACATCTGAGCAGGAAAGTGTAGCTGAATTTGACGAACTATTGCTTTCGTTTGTGTAACGTTAGCATTGGAGATGAGATGAGATGAGATCAGGACTGAGAGAAAAGCAGCGTTGTCATTAGCGTGAACTGTGCGGCCGAGCGCAAATGTCACAGACGAAGGTAAACAGCAACCCGACACCTGTCTGACTCCCAACACTGACATTAAACACACACACAGACACAAACACACACAAAAACACACACACACACACACACACACACACACACACACACACACACACACACACAGACACAAACACACACACGGACACAGAATGAAAGCTGGAAGAAGAGGAGGAGAAGAGCCGGTCCCGTCTGAGCTGCTCTGGAGTCATTAGTTAGTGGTTAGCTTAAGGTTAGTTGTGTTTATAGTGATGTCTTACCTCGGATGGGAGTACTCTCTGGAAAAAGACACAAAACGAAACACACATCAGTTTAGTTGACGGTTAATGTGAGGCCAGGTTATGAGTCTCCTCATGTACTGGTTAGTTTAGTTTGAGATCATCATCATCACCACCACCACAGATTTAGTAGAGGTTAAAGACCTTCCAGTGCTGGACGCGGAGCTTCATCTTTCTCCTATTTCCACTTCCTAAACAATCTGATCAGTCTGTAAAATGCTAATGACGCTAAAAATATAAAAATATATATATTTAAAAAATAGTTATATATTTGTAGTTTTATATATATATATATATATATATATATATATATATATATATATATATATATATATATATATATATATATATTTTTTTTTTTTTTTCTATTTAGTATTCCATCTATCGCTGTTTATTTCAGCCACTGTATATATTCTGGCCTTACAAGCAGTATTTATATAAATCTGTAATCTGTGTTTTGTGTGATATTGTCATGTACCAGATGAAAACAATAAAACTTGAATTACAAAAAAAAAAATTATGTAGTTGACGATAATTTGAATTTTATTTAATTAAAAATGAAGTAGTTGACGATAATTAGAATTTAATATTAAAAATAGTAATTTCTTTATAAATATTTAAAAGCAGTATAGCAATAAAGCAGTAAATTGATACATACTAAATATTAATATAAATAAATGTAAAAATAATAATAAGTATAAAAACAAAATGAAAAAAGATAATATGAAGGTTAATGACGCTAAAGAATTTTTTTTTTTAAATGAAGTAGTTGACGATAATTATAATTTTATAATAATAATTATAATTTCTTTATAAATATTTAAAAGCAGTAAATTGTTTATAAATAGAATAAATTGATAAATATTCATATGATTTATAAATATTCATTTAAATAAATGTAAAAAAATAATAAGTATAAAAATGTAAACTAAAATTATGAATTCATATAATACGCTATTATATATATATATATATATATATATATATATATATATATATATATATATATATATATATATATATATATATATATATATATATATATATATATATATATATATATATATATATATATATATATATATATATCTTTTAGTTTTATTTATTTTATTATTAGATATTTTTATTTAATTTTTTAGATATCCAGTAATGGTTCGCATTAAAGGGATGGTTCACCCAAAAATGAAAATTCTGTCATTAATTACTCAGCCTGATGTCGTTCCAAACCTGTAAGACCTCCGTTCATCTTAAGAACATAAATTCAACCATAATTTTACGAAGCTACGAGAATACTTTTTGTGTGCAAAGAAAACAAAAATAACGCCATTTTGGAGAGTATCACATATGTAAACAATGTATGCTGTTCTGTGTCAGCAGCACCGTACGCGGATATGCTGTTTACATCATTTACGCTTCGATCTGAACGTAAACAACGTATCCACGTACATACGTTGCATAAGTTGTTTACATATGTGATGCTGTCCAAAATGGCACTATAGAGTGACGCGGAGGATACGAATTGCTGAATAAAGTAGTTTTTGTTTTCTTTGCGCACAAAAAGTATTCTCGTAGCTTCGTAAAGTTACAGTTGAACCCCTGATGTCACATGGATTATTTTAACGATCTCCTGCTACGTTTCTGGACCTTGATCGTGTCAGGATCCTTGCTGTCTATGGAGGGTCAGAGAGCTCTCGTAAAATATCTTAATTTGTGTTCCAAAGATGAACGAAGGACTTATGGGTTTGAATCAACATGAGGGTGAGTAATTAATGACAGAATTTTAATTTTTGGGCGAACTAATCCTTTAACTACTAGACTACTGAGTATAGTGAATACAGTAGAGTACTATTCGTAAGTAAACTGATATGTTCCTGTGTTGAAGGCTCACAGTGCAGCACTGTCTCTGTATTTCTTCACTATCACGAGTGCTGGAATCATGTCTCTCGCTGAGCTCTTTGTCCAGCAGCAGCATGAAGGTCATCGCTGAGCATGAAGGATATTTTGCCTGCCTCATATGAACTCCTCAAGCGCACGTTTACACAGTATTCCTGTTTTACTGCTTACATCAGGCCTGGAAATAACAGCGTGCCTCGACCAACAGAGAAAGATAAAAGAGCTTCCATCTGCTATTTACTTCAGTTTATACTAATGACCGTCCTAACAGCAAATCTAGAATTATTTTTTCATAAATCCTATAATAAACTTTAATTTGAAATAAAACGAAACTGATACATTTTTATACATTGCTTTATTTGTATTTTTAAGTTCATTTTGCAATTTCCATAATAATAAAAATACTGTATTACATAAATTAAAAACTAAATTTATAACATACTAAAATTATAAATAAAATTGTACATATGGTGTACAAAAATTTATTGATATAAATACAATTAAAATAATTAATCAATTATTAATTAATATAGTACATTATTAATTGTAACGTTTTATTTTTACTTTATTATTTTGCTAGAATGCACATCAATGAAAAATAATACTGCTTAATTACTCTTCCTAAATTGCACATTAAAAACAATTAATTAATAATATAAATTATATAAAATAAATTTAAATAGAATTAAAATATTTTTAGAATAATTCTGTGCCTTGATTAACAAAATACAATAAAAGTGTAAATAAGAGTTTTCATGTACTGTAGTTTTCATACTAATGACTACATTATATTATCTATATATCAACAATATATAATAATAATACTTTTTTCGTTTTAAATAAAATTAGACGTTTTAATATAGTTTGTTGTATTTTCTCAATTCTTAACTTAATTTGCAACTTTTAAAATAATATTAATAAACTGCGTAAATTATATACTAATAATTAATTCATTAATCCATTCATTATTTAATATAACTGATACTTAAAATAATTAAAGTCAACAATTAATTCATATAGCATATAATTAATTCATATAATTTCTATATCAATATTTACAAATATTTATTGTTTTATTTTTATTTTATTGCTTCAATTTCACTTGGCTAGGCTGTACAGTAAAGAAAAATAAAATTTATATGGAATTAAAATAATTACTTGAATAACACTGTGCCTTGACTAACAAAATACAATAAACCGAGTGTAAATAAGAGGATTCCTAACAGAATTTAGCCCTTTCCTAACAGAAAAACACAACAGGAATGAGCGAATCTCGCGCTGAAAAATTGACGCTACACGTGCGTTTTGAGGCTCACAGTCGACGTGGTTTCCACAAGCAGGCAAAATATTCCTGGTTTAGAGTAGTTTATGTATATTTTAGGAGTTAGGGGCGTTAGTATCAGGGCAGCAGAATTAGCTGGTTTAGCTCCAGCTAGAGACAAAGTCACGGTTAGCTTCGGAAAGAACTGGTTAGGTGAGGTTAAAGGATAAAGGACAAAGGTCAAAGGTTAGAGGTTCGCAAACACACAAAAGTCACAAATCAAGTGGAGACTGCTCAAAGAAGCTCCCAGACCGTCGCGGTTTATAAGGAGGCATAAGACAATCTGGCCGAGGTCTTCATCCATCTGCGCGGTTTAGAGCGAGTCCGGCTCCGCGCCACACGTTTGGGCCGCAGTGACCTTAAAAACAGCTCATCCAGGCACAGATGTCCCATCACTGACGAATGAGATGCGACTGTCTATACGTGCGTTAAAAGCTTTATATATATATATATATATATATATATATATATATATATATATATATATATATATATATATATATATATATATATATATATATATATATATATATTTTTTAATCAATTTGACAAATACATGCTTAGATATATAGTTACCTAATTGAAATATTTTTATTGTCCCATAAATAAAATAATAATATTTTATATTAATGAAATTAACGTAAATATTCATCATTATTATAAATGAAATATTCACATTTATATCTATACTTAAAATATATAATTACTGATTTTATTACATTTATCAATATACATTTATATTAAACAATTTAATTATAATATTTGCTTATGATAAATTAAATTATAATTTATTATAACATTAAAATTATCCAATTATAAAATCAATTGAACAAATAATTTTATTAACTAGATATCTGTATATAATATAAAACACACGCATTTATTAAATATATGTATATAAAAATGTTTATAATTTTATATATATATTGTAATATTAATTGATCTTTTAAATCAAATAATTTGAAGCTGTGCGTTCGTCTCTCACTGATTTTTTCCCCCAAACATCAGGACGGCTACTTTTGGCTCATTCAAAAGAACGCCAGATCTTGTTTTCTTCTCAAGAAAAATGGCTCCGGGCCCCTGGTTTGGAAACTAAAGAGATCAGTTTCTCTTCGGGACGGAGATATAAAC